>NC_133334.1:72210399-72510399 GCF_042186555.1 Aquarana catesbeiana
AAAAAAAATAAAAAACTTGATTTGAAAAAACCAAAAAAAATAAAAAACACTTGATTTTAAAAAACCAAAAAAAAATATATACAAACTTTCTGAAAAAAAAATAATAAAAACAAAAATAACTTGCTAAAAAAAAAAAAACATAAACCAAAAAATTGCTTTAAAAAACAAAAAAAAAAAAACACAAAACAAAACTTGATTTTCCCAAAACAAAAAAAAAAGCCTGTTTGTGAAAATCAAAAAGCCAAAAATATTTTTTTGTGGATTAGGTATAAATATTTAGATATAATTATATTTTGCTACATTATTAAGATATCATTCTATTTTTGTCAAGGAACATTTTATACTAAATGCAGAACTGAATGCATAACAACCATTAATAAAAACATCTCCTTATAGGAATTAAATAAATGTGTGGTTTGTTATTTCAAGGCTCAGTATCATTTTAGTTATAATTGTAAAAAAGTTGTTTACAGTGGCAATGGAGCTTATTTAGACATTTAAAATTACAATACAGTTGGCACTACAACTGCTCGACCATAACCTAGGAGACAGCCCAAAAGAAAGGCAAGCAATAAATATAATGCAAGATTTCATCAATAATTTTTTTATTGTCAAAAATTATATATCCTGGCCCATTGCAATGGCCCCCCTACCCATAAAATAATTAACATATTGCTGTCTAACTTGACGGGCACTTTGGGGGGCCAAGCCAGTACGGACAGTATCCAGGCCTGTAAGGTTGGCTTCTATTTGTCCGGCCTCAGGCCCAACTGTGCCTATATAATTTGTAGAATGCTTATTTAAAAAGTTGTGCAGAATGCAGCACGATAAAACGATAAAATTAAGTTTGTATTCCGCCAAATTAATGGCTGTTTGAAACAGGCGGAACCGGCTGGCCAGAATTCCAAACGCATTCTCAACCACTCTTCTAGCTCTGGCCAGCCGGTAATTAAAAACCCTCCTCTCCGGGGTGAGTGTTCTTTGGGGGAATGGCCTCATGAGTTGCTTGCTGAGAGCGAAGGCTTCATCGGCAATGAAGACAAAGGGGAGTCCTTCCACGTTATCCTCATCAGGTGGCAATCCCAGGCCACCACTCTGGAGACGCTGGCAGAACTCCGTCTGGGCAAATACTCCTCCATCCGACATCCGGCCATTCTTCCCCACGTCCACATATAAAAAATCATAGTGTGCCGACACCACCGCCATTAAAACAATACTGTGGAACCCCTTATAATTAAAATAATATGACCCCGAATGGGGTGGTGGCACAATGTGGACATGTTTCCCATCTATAGCCCCTCCACAATTGGGAAAGTCCCAACGGCTGGCAAAATGGGATGCCACAGTCTGCCATTCCTGTGGCGTTGAAGGAAACTGGGAAATCAAACAAGAAAACCAAAATCAATTAATTTGGAAGCTAACATTGCAAGAAAATTAGACAATTAAAAACATTATTCCCCAGCATCAGTATAACATTCAATAATTTAATTGTTCTGGAATAACTAATATGGAAAGGCACACTTATCAGATTGCTCAACCCCTCTGATGGAACATTGATTACATTTTAGGGGGTTGTGAAATCCCTAAAAAAAATTACTTTTAGGACACGCAGGAATTTAGGGACTAAAAAGGCTACAAGACTGCAGTTGTCGCACTCTGCAGGTGCAGTTGCTAACCAGCTTACAGTAAATGAGGTAATGTAAAAAGGCATTCATGTTGCAAGGAGTACACAATCACATGCAAGGGCAATTAATGAAAACACTTTGAGGCTTGCATATGATTTGATGATGGAAATCAGCAGAGCTTCTGCTCATTTACTAAAGCACTGGAACAAATGCACTTGTAGAGTGCACATGCATTTTGCAAAGTGCAACATATATTTGCTTTAGACAAATCAACACCACAGAACATTCCAGCAAATTTTAACGAGGGTGGGGGTGGGGGGGTTGTGAAATCTAGATAATTGCTCATTAGCAGCACACTATTTGGAGTGAGTTTAGGTGGGGGGGGGGGGGGGGGTGGGGTTGTGAAATCTAGATAATTGCTCATTAGCAGCAAACTATTTGGAGTGAGTTTAGGTGGGGGGGGGGGTGGGGTTGTGAAATCTAGATAATTGCTCATTAGCAGCACACTATTTGGAGTGAGTTTAGGTGGGGGGGGGGGGGGGTGGGGTTGTGAAATCTAGATAATTGCTCATTAGCAGCAAACTATTTGGAGTGAGTTTAGGTGGGGGGGGGGTGGGGTTGTGAAATCTAGATAATTGCTCATTAGCAGCACACTATTTGGAGTGAGTTTAGGTGGGGGGGGGGGTGGGGTTGTGAAATCTAGATAATTGCTCACTAGCAGCACACTATTTGGAGTGAGTTTAGGTGGGGGGGGGTGGGGTTGTGAAATCTAGATAATTGCTCATTAGCAGCACACTATTTGGAGTGAGTTTAGGTGGGGGGGGGGGTGGGGTTGTGAAATCTAGATAATTGCTCATTAGCAGCACACTAAATACACTCAAACAAAATACATTCCAAATGAGTAGACTAGGTGGATATGTTCCCATCACTTCATGCTGGGAAGGTTATTGAAGGAAAATATACATGCATGACAAAAAATAACAGGAAAAAAATCCAGCATGTGTGAGGATAAAAAGGGGACATTCACACTATATTGCAATGATGGTAAGTAGTGTTTGAAGCAAGAAATACATTATATTATCAAAGATTACATAAAAGAACATGTGATGCTAATAAAAGAAAAATATCTTACCTTAATATAGTCCTTCTGCAGGACCTGTATGATGGCAGAACAGGTCTCTGGGATAATGATCCCCAGAGCCTGGGGGGAGATGCCTGTCGAGAACTTAAGGTCCTGCAGGCTTCTCCCTGTGGCCAAATACCGCAAGGTAGCGACCAGCCTCTGCTCCGGAGTGATGGCTTGCCTCATGCAGGTATCCTGCCTGCTGATATAGGGGGTCAGCAAAGCCAACAAACGGTCAAAAACGGGGTCCGTCATCCGGAGAAAGTTCCTGAAATCCTCAGGATTATTCTCACGGATCTCACGGAGCAAAGGCATGTGACAGAACTGGTCACGCTGAAGCAACCAATTCTTGGTCCATGAACTCCTCCTCGCCCTGTTCATGGACTGGTCTTGGGCTGAAGAATAAACTACAGCACCAAGCACATACAATGCACGAGCTCGACGACGAGTACGTACAGGTAACATGGCTTCAAAACGGTCGGCTGGTCAGAACGCACTAAACAGAACGCACTGAAGAACAGCAAGGCCTGTGAAGAACGACCTGAAAATCAGGAACGAGCGGCCAATAAAACAAAGATTTCTCAATGCCAACTGACCAAACGCACTGAAAAGCAGATACAAACCTCACAAGCACAGACTGAACAACAGTTAAAACGAACTGAAAAATACGAGTCTCACAAGCGCGAATCGTCTCTCACCAAACTTCTACTAACACGAGATAAACACGAGATTAGCAGAAGGAGCCCAAAGGGTGTCGTACGGGCTATTGAACTTCCGTTTTATAGTCTCGTCGGACTTGGTGTACGTCACCGCGTACTAGGCTGTCGTACTTTTGTGTGGTCGTGTGTGTGTAAGTCCGTTCGTAAGAAAGTCTGCCGCAAGTCCGCCGAAGGTACGTCGGAAGTCTGTCGGACAGGCTGTCGGACTTTTGTAGACGAAAAGTCCGACCGTGTGTACGCGGCATTAATGCTTGATTTTTGGTCTGATTCCTCAATGGAAGGAAAGGTAGGAAGCTGATCTTTTTTCACACTACACCACATGTGTCAAACAGAAGGCCCGCGGGCCAAATGTGGCCCTCCAGGCCAATTTATGTGGCCCTCACACTTGTCCTGCAGCTATAGCACCCCCTCATCTCTGCCCCCACCTTGTCTCAGCAGTCTGAAGCAGAGAGGAAGACAGAGCTCCTTCTACAGATCTTGTTCTTCTCCATGCAGCTCTCCGCGGAGTGTGAGCAGGCTCTGTGCTAGTGAGAGATCAAATCGCATGACAAGTCGCAGCCTATTGGAGGGCATGGCACTGTTCCAATTGGTGCGACACAGATTTTGCGGCACCGCACCAATTTGCAAAAGTAGTTCCTGCACTACTTTTGCCGATTTCAGGTGCAACTTCAATAGATATCTGTGCGTGAAACCACACAGATCTCTATCAAGTAGCACCTGAAATCACGCTGACCTTGCTACTTTGAAATCGTGCTACTTCAAGTGAAGTAGCACGATTTCAAAGTAGCATCAATGTGAACCAGGGCCAAGTGACACTTTGTGGGGCCAGTGACACCAGTACAGTGATCAGTGCTATAAAAAAATGCACTGATTACTGTATAAATGACACTGAGAGGGAAAGGGTTAACATCAGGGCGATCAAAGGGTTAAATGTGTTCCCTCAGTGTGTTTTCTAACTGTGTGGGGGAAGTGCTGACAGGAACAACACAGAGATTGCTGTCCCTAATCACTAGGAACAGCAGATCTCCATGTTGTCCCCTGTCAGAATGGGGATCTGCCTTGTTTACATAGGCATAACCCCGTTCTGCCTCTCTGTACTGTGATCGCGGGTGGCCGGTGGACATCGGCTCCTCCTCCGTGCAGCTGGCGCGCGCACCCACACTATCTATTGCAGGAAACGATGTACAGGTACGCTGTTTCGCGCAATAGAGCCGCCCTGCCGCAGTATATATGCGGTGGGTGGTCTTAAGTGGTTAAAGGGTAACTCCACTTTCGTGGGGGAAAATAATAGCAAATAAACAAAAAATAACATAGCGTATACAATTGCGATACAAGTCATATTGTACCTGAATTTTATTAAAAATTACCTTTCCTTTCCAATCTGCAGCTCTGTAATTTTCTGAAACTGTAAAATGTAATATGGCTACCTGGAGGTGTTCTTTAACCACCTCAATACAGGGCACTTTCACCCCCTTCCTGCCCAAGCCATTCTTCAGCTTTCAGTGCTGTCACATTTTGAATGACAATGTTATCATTTTTTCCCCACAAATAGAGATTTCTTTTGGTGGTATTTGATCACCTCTGCCGTTTTTATTTTTTGCGCTATAAACACAAGAAAAGTGACAAGTTTGAAAAAAACACAATATTTTTTATTTTTTTGCTATAATAAATATCCATTTTTTTTTTTAAACAAATTTTTTTCCTCAGTTTAGGCCAATATGTATTCTTCTACATATTTTTGGTAGAAAAAAATCGCAATAAGCGTATATTGATTGGTTTGCACAAAAGTTATAGTGTCTACAAAATAGGGGATAGATTTATAGCATTTTTATTTATTTATTTACTTTTTTACTAGTAATGGCGGCGATCTGCGATTTTTATCGTGACTGCAATATTGCGGCGGCCATATCGGACACTTTTGACACATTTTTTGGGACCATTCACATTTATACAGCGATCCGTGCTATAAAAATGCATTGATTACTGTATAAATGTGACTGGCAGGGAAGGGGTTAACACTAGGGGGTGATCGAGGGGTTCATTTTGTTTCCTAGGGAGTGATTCTAACTGTAGGGGGCGGGCACTCACAAGGGGAGGTGACCGATCGGTGTTCCTCTGTACTGAGAACACACCATCGGTCTCCTCTCCTCTGAAGGACCTGGATGTGTGTGTTTACACACACATCCACGGTCCTGCTGTGTTACCGGACAATCGCGGGTGCCCAGCGGACATCGCGGCCGCCGGGCACGCGCATCGGGTCCCCAATGACACGGCGGGTTTGCGAGAGTGCCACCGGCGGCGCGCGTGCGCCCCCTGGTGGTCCGGGAAGGCGAGGGCATCATATGACGCCCTCCCAGAATGAGAGCCGCGCCGCCTGGCCGATATGACAGCCAGCGGGTGGCAAGCGGTAAAGCAGAATGTGTACAGAGCGCCCCCCAGAGACATCATTTCCTGCTTGTGTGATTGGCTCACTGACTTTCCCAGAAGTCTGCACTAAGATACAAGTCAGATTTCAGGCATCCCCTGTAACACAAATGTCATTTTTGGTGAGATACGTTCAATAGGAAATCACGGCTGAAAGAATGCAGACCCTGCAATTTTCCTCATTAGAGCTCTGCAGATGCACAGCTGATTAATAATTATGAAAAACCCTCCCATTAGACTCACTTTCCCACATGAGCACAGTGCCAGAGACAAACACACAGGGATTTCTTCAGAATAAAAAAAGGTAGGAATCTGCAACAAAGTTTTTTAAAATCCATGTAATGTACATCGATCACCAGGAGAGGAATGTTTTTTTCTCAACAAAAGTGGAGTTACGCTTTAAAGTACTCTCAAGGGTGACACTACCTGAGTACATGTTTGCGGTATTTTCATGCAATAACAAGATCCATTAACCATTGTGCAGCTACTAATAACAGTAAAAGACATCAGTTTGCACTTAGTGAATACTTACTGGATGTACGTTTGCCAAGTAAAAATGGGATTGAGTAAAGTCTCTCAGAGCCATTAATGAATCGCACTTTGCAGGAATTCAAGTCTTCTGAATAATTTTTATTGAACCCCAGTGTATATTAATCTGGATGGCAATCACTTTAACAAAAATATTTGCAGAGCTGAATATTTATAGAACTAATACAAACATACAGCATTAAAGCTACATCTACTTTAGCGTTTCTACAAGATAATTTAGTTGAAGGATTAGTGACTGTTCCATTTATTACCGGTATATAGCTTTTTTTGTGACCACAGTGCTAAAAGCTGATAATTTTATTAAAGAACCATTTAAGTTGTATAAAGATTGAGGAGCCGCAATTTATGAGGTTACTTTATAGTTTAAGAAAGGTGTAAACGGTGACTTCGTGTCTGCATAAAATATACACAAAAACGCACTGTTTATTTAACAGACTTAAAATCTTGTGTCATTTACTCTTTGGAGACATATCTCTGCCAAAAAATTGAGGCGCCTGTAAAACAAACTAATTTAAGGAAGTGCAGAAAGAAAAACTGAACATTAAAATGATTGATGCATGATTGATCAAATAAACTAAGTAGAGTGCTGATGATTATTTTTAGATATGAGTATTATTACCCTAAAGATAGGCTTTTATTTAAATCAGCAAAACTATTTTAACCACTTCAATACAGGACACTTATACACCTTCCCGCCTAGACCAATTTTCAGCTGTCGCACTTTGAGTGACAATTGCGCAGTCATGCTACACTGTACCCAAACTAAATTTTTATCATTTTGTTCCCACATATAGAGCTTTCTTTTGGTGGTATTTGATCGCCTCTGGGATTTTTATTTTCTGCTAAACAAATAAAAAAAGACTGAAAATTTTGATATGTTACAAAACTTTGTAAATAAGTACGTTTTCTCCTTCACTGATAGGCACTGATAGGGCTGCACTGACGGGCACTGATAGGACGCACTGATGGACACCGATGAGGTGGCACAGATGAGGTGGCACTGATGGGCACTGTTAATGGGCACTAATATGCGGCACTGATGGGGCACTGATAGGTGACACTGATGGGCACTGATAGGTGGCACTGATATGCAGCACTGATGGGTACATTTAGGTGGCACTGATGGGCACTGAAAGGTGGCACTGATGGGCACTAATAGGCGGCACGCATGGGCACTGATAGGCAGCACGGATGGGCACTGATAGGTGGCACGGTTGGGCATGGATGGGCACTGATAGGTGGCACTGATGT
Organism: Aquarana catesbeiana; assembly: GCF_042186555.1. Lineage (NCBI taxonomy): Eukaryota > Metazoa > Chordata > Amphibia > Anura > Ranidae > Aquarana > Aquarana catesbeiana. The sequence goes on from NC_133334.1 coordinate 72,218,091, forward strand.
ACATTAATGGATGGTACTGATGGATGCAAATCAGTGCCAAACAAGAATGCCTGCCAATCAGTGATGCCCATTGTGGGCACTGATTGGCATCCATTGTGGGCACTGATTGCCATCCCTGTAGGCCATGGGTGGGCATCCCTGGTGGTCCTGGTGGCATCCCTGGTGGTCCAGTGTGGGCATCCTCGGGGGGGGGGCTGCGCTGATAATCAATCAGCACAGACCCCCCATCAGGAGAGCAGCCGATCGGCTCTCCTCTATTTGCGTCTGACAGATGCAAGTGTTTACATCGTGATCAGCCGTGATTGGACACGGCTGATCATGTGGTAAAGAGTCTCTGTCAGAGACTCTTTACCTAGATCGGAGTAAAGGTGTGTCAGACTGACACCCTGCAACAACAATCGCCACGATGCGTGCCCCCGGGGGCGCGCAGCGACTTGATATCCTGGCGACGTCATATGACGTCCGGTCAGGATATCGCAACCACTTTTCTGACATCATATTGCTAATGGCGGCGGCAAGTGGTTAAAGTACAACTCCGATAGATAGATAGATAGATAGATAGATAGATAGATAGATAGATAGATAGATAGATAGATAGATAGATAGATAGATAGATAGATAGATAGATAGATGATAGATAGATAGATAGATTATTACATCTCAATCTTTATATATTTTATACACTATAATATAATTTTTCCATAGGGCATAGTAAAGCCATGGAAGTTATCATGTTGTAGACTAAAAATCCCTCCACTGCTTTCATAGGCCTCCCCTGGATGGCTTTGCTCCTGCCAAGAGCAGCTTCTAAAGCTGCATTTTGCATGTGCATTTAAGGCTGCCCAAAAGCTACTCTCTTGGACGTGGCAACTGATGGTTTTTTTCAGCCTTTTAAACGCTCCTCTGTAAATGCATAAGTGTGCATAGCCACATAGGCTAATATAGAGGCCCATTTACAAGCTGAAAAAAATGTCAAATGCCTATAAAAGTGGTGTTTTTTTTATAGAATATGTAAGCCCAAAATTTCATATTCCTGATATGTGCCCGTTGTACCATGTACTTGTATGAGAAAGTATCCTGCTCTCTTCGTATTGCTTCCTTTATGTGAAATCCCTGGTGATCCTGCCAGTCCCTCTGCTTTCCTGTCAAAAAATGACTATACTAGGCATAAGAGCACAGCATGGTCAGTTTTCTGGCTGTACTGGGAACTCAGCCTGCTCTCCTCCAATGATCAGACTAGTCGTGACACACCCCCACCCCCTAAATAGCCATTCACTGGAAAGATAAGTGTGCTGCTGTTTTTCCTCCCTTAGCTCTCTGAGCTCCTTATGTAGCTGAAAACAGAGGGAATGTGATCACTTATAAAAAAAAAAAGAAGAAAAAAGGTAGTTATAATGTTGTTTTTGTTATATGTATGTACAAATGTTTGTCTTTCATCTCCATTTTAAACTGACTGAGTTGTTTTACAAGGTGAGCGCTTACATATATACGTTAAAGAGGAAGTAAACCCCGATGGGCTTTACTTCCTCTTTTGCTCCCCCCAAGGCCTGCAAATGAAAAGCATAATTTTATTTTAAATTATATGACACTTGTAAACGAAGCCCGGGCTGTCCCCTGAGCAGGCCACGTCCATCTTCGCCCCTCTTCCTTCCGGGGCCACGGACTCCGGCCCTGTGACTGGCCTGAGTCACGTGACGTCACTCTCGCACATGCTCGCGGGAGCCGTCAGTCATGGCACACGCTGGGGAAGAAACGGCACGGTGGTCCGCTTCTTCACAGCACATGCGCCGATGACGACATTGGCGTACTAAAAGTGAAATATCTCCTGAACGGCGGATGTTTAGGAGATATTTCCACTACCTATAGGTAAGTCTTATTCTAAGCTTACCTATAGGTAAAAGTCACCAAAAAGGGTTTACAACCACTTTAAGCCCTGTGTGCATGAGGCCTTAAAATGCCTTCTTCTTATCTATGTCATTAGTAAGATCTACACTCCAATACACAGTGCTTACTCACTACTAGTATCCATGTCAGTAATAGGATTTTCAATTTAGCAAGGCTCATTTACCAGCTTCTCAGCATCATTGATATTTACACTTCAACACAAACACGCCCTACTATCCATGTCACCAGTGAAATGAACCTTGCATTACACGAAGCTCAGTCATCCTTATTCATGGCAGCGGTGTACATGCATTGACCCCTCGTTGGCCTAGTTCCAAACTGAATACATTAACCCCTTAATGACCAGTTTTCAGTGTAGGTGCATTAATCCCCCAGGGACCAGTCTCTGTATATCCCTCCATAAAACACCTTTAGATAGAGTTGTACTCCAATAGACACATCCCCCGGACACCCGCAGCACATTCTACAGACTACCAACCCACCTCCCCTTCCCCCAGACAGATTCACCCTCCAACTGGCAGATTGGTAGACATATCAAACCCACCTATGAGTCTTTGATGGGTCCACTGGATTAGGTGAGTGCTTACCAAGGGGTTATGGTGATGAGCACGGTGGTGTCTGGTGTGTGAAGATTTAAGAAGATTGATTCATGAATACATGGTGGAGTTGGAAATTCCATGGACTTTTTCATTTCATTGGATATTTATTACACTTGCACATTTATTGATTCATCTTTTTTGCACATATTTATTATAGTGTATATTTATGAATTATTTCACAAGATTTTTTATATATTTGTTCATTGTTTATGTAGAATCTTTCTGGTAATTAGCGGATATAGGGAATTTATGAATTTTTGCATTTCTATATTCATATTATTTGCAGCATTTTATTTGTCATATAGGTGTAGAGATTGTTTGTAGGGATTTATATACCACAATATTGAACACACAACCAGTTTTTTTTGATCCACATACACATCCATATGCACATATAAATTATTGGAGCGCTCCACAGAGTTTTTTTTTTAATATATCAGACCCATCAGTTATAAATACTTCAAACTACAATAATCAATTAACCAAATCTATAATACTGTTATATACCGTATCTCACAAAAATGAGTACACCCCTCACATTTTTGTAAATATTTTATCATATCTTTTTATGTGACAACACTGAAGAAATGACACTTTGCTACAATGTAAAGCAGTGAGTGTACAGCTTGTATAACAGTGTACATTTGCTGTCCCCTCAAAATAACTCAACACACAGCCATTAATGTCCAAATTGGGCCCAATTAGCCATTTTCCCTCAGCGGTGTCATGTGACTCATTACTGTTACAAGGTATCAGGTGTGAATGGGGAGCAGGTGTGTTAAATTTGGTGTTATCACTCTCACTCTCTCATACTGGTCACTGGAAGTTCAACATGGAACTCATGTCAAAGAACTCTCTGAGGATCTGAAAAAAAGAATTATTGCTCTACTTAAAGATGGCCTAGGCTATAAGAAGATTGCCAAGACCCTGAAACTGAGCTGCAGCACGGTGACCAAGACCATACAGCGGTTTAACAGGACAGGTTCCAATTAGAACAGGCCTCGCCATGGTCAACCAAAGAAGTTGAGTGCACGTGCTCAGCGTCATATCCAGAGGTCGTCTTTGGGAAATAGACGTATGAGTGCTGCCAGCATTGCTGCAGAAGTTGAAGGGGTGGGGGGTCAGCCTGTCAATACTCAGACCATACACCGCACACTGCATCAAATTTGGTCTGCATGGCTGGCATCCCAGAAGGAAGCCTCTTCTAAAGATGATACACAAGAAAGCCCGCAAACAGTTTGCTGAAGACAAGCAGACTAACGACATGGATTACTGGAACCATGTCCTGTGGTCTAATGAGACCAAGATAAACTTATTTGGTTCAGATGGTGTCAAGCGTGTGTAGCAGAAACCAGATGAGGAGTACAAAGACATGTATGTCTTGCCTACAGTCAGGCATGGTGGTGGGAGTGTCATGGTCTGGGGCTGCACGAGTTCTGCCGGCACTGGGGAGCTACAGTTCATTGAGGGAACCATGAATGCCAAAATGTACTGTGACACACTGAAGCAGAGCATGATCCCCTCCCTTTGGAGACTGGGCCACAGGGAAGTATTCCAACATGATAACGACCCCAAACACACCTCCAAGACGACCACTGCTTTGCTAAAGAGGCTGAGGGTAAAGGTGATGGACTGGCCAAGCATGTCTTCAGACCTAAACCCTATTGAGTATCTGTGGGGCATCCTCAAACGGACTCCAGTGGTAACCTGTGAAGCTCTGGTGAACTCCATGCCCAAGAGTGTTAAGGCAGTGCTGGAAAATAATGGTGGCAACACAAAATATTGACACTTTGGGCCCAATTTGGACATTTTCATTTAGGGGTGTACTCACTTTTGTTGCCAGAGGTTTAGATATTAATGTCTGTGTGTTATATTATTTTGAGGGGACAGCCAATTTACACTGTTATTCAAGCTGTACATTCACTACTTTACATTGTAGCAAAGTTTATTTTCTTCAGTGTTGTCACATGAAAAGATATAACAAAATATTTACAAAAATGTGAGGGGTGTACTCACTTTTGTGAGATACTGTAATTATAAAATGTTAATACACTGAATAAATAAACTAGCACACAAACCCTTTAATTATAATACTTAATAATAAGTGCAACAAGCACATTTCTGCTAATATTTCACATGTCGTACATGTAACAATGTTTTTTGAAAACATTACTACACCCTGATTTGATTATTTAATAATAGGCCTATCTCATTCACAAGTATATCCTAAATAAATAAATAAATCAATGATTATAGAAGTTGTTAATGAACTTTTACTAAGTATGAGATGGCCCTATTACCTATGAAAATATGGCCTATGAGAATATGTATTATGGCAGTATATGCAGTAAGCTGTAACCAATCAGAATAAATATTTAGCTGTAATCTTAGACCTAATCTGTTTCTGCATACTGCCATATGAAACAAGCCTCCTTCTGCAGGTTTCGCAATGTGCTTTATTGCACATACATCAATTCTACAACTTAAGAAGAGGATAGAAGACTCAATGATTGGCTTGAATTGGTCTTAGGCCACGTTTAAAGAATGTTAGCATTCAAGAAACATAGTGAGCACATTAGGATGTTTTGGGGCTGATTTACTAAAACTGGAGAGTGCAAAATCTGGTGCAGCTGTGCATAGAAACTAATCAGCTTCCAGGTTTTTGTTGTCTAAGCCTAATTGAACAAGCTGAAGTTAGAATCTGATTAGATACCATGGACAGCTGCACCAAATTTTGCACTCTCCAGTATTAGCAAACCAACCCCATTGAGAGATGAGGGCTGTCCTCTGTGCAGACATCTGGGGATGACCACACACACACACATTTTAACATTTTAGCAAATGTATAAATTGAATAGATGTTACAATCAGATTGTAGACCTTTATTTGTCACCCTGAAGAAGGGGTCCTACGTGGCCCGTAAACATTGGAGTATGACTTTTTTTCTACATGTTTTGCTGTCACTAATGCTTTATGCCCTTCTTAAAATTGTGAGGTTTATTGGTTGAGTGCTTGTTTTATTTTCTGACCTATAATACGGTATTACTGTTAGCTGTGCGCTCCCAGTTTGTGGTGACAAAGACTCAGGTGCTGCATGGATTTGTTAATAATTGTTTTATAAACCTATTACATTTGAGGTGTTGATGCTGTTAAAGCTTATAAATACATATTTGTGAATTGTATGTTCCCCCCACCCCAAATTTCGATACTGTCCTTCAGACTTCTCCTGCAGTAACTTTATCATAGTAATTAACAGAACAGTAAGGGAATGCTCCGGTATCTTCTGTATAAGCTTTTGGCAATGTTAAGGCTAATAAATATTTTTCCACCTTTATGATTTGTGAATAATCTGTACATTCTTTCCTTGGAATTTAGTAATGTCTTGCAGCCTTTGCATTGGTTGAGTAACTTCATTATAGCAACCAGCAGATCAGAGAATTCTCAAGTATCTCCTGCAGATCAAATCTGGTTAAATGCACATCTGGGCTTATTCTATAATCAAAACAGATGGCAGCAGGGATATGTATTGAGTAGCAACCTATTATAACTAGTGATGGGCTTGGGCATGTTCGAAATCCCACATCACATGGCCGATCCCACCAGGAAGCCGACACTGCACACGGCTAATCACAGGCAGTGGGACATTTCCTGATCTGTGCAGCCGTGAACATAGAAATGTCCCACTGCCTGTGATTAGCCGTGTGCAGTGTCTGCTTTCTGGCGGGATCGGCATGTGGGATTTCGAACACGCCCAAGCCCATCTCTAAGATTTCACCTTACAAACTTCAGCTAAAATATTTCTGGTTGCTTTGAGTTTCTCTGCTTTTAAAAATCATTGTTCTGTGCTGCCATATTGCCTTTTTCTATAATTTCTTCCAAGGGAAGATCCAGGAGTCATCATATTATATATCATACCATTCTCAATTACCTGTTCAAGGAATGAACACAAATCTGCTAACTTTATTTCAGTCAGCTTAAAAAAGTACCAACAGATATACAAATTGGCAGGAAAAGTATACCCAAAGTCAAAACTTTTTTTTTTTTAGATTTAGTAAGGAATGGTTAAAGCTGAACTCCACGATATTAAAAAAAAAATGCCTATACACTAAAAGGAGTAAATGCGTATTCAAGCTAGTGACAGAGGGATATGCAGGAATTTATTCCTTGCTTTCCCAGCAGCTCTCCTCATCCCTCCGATTTTCCAGAATGAGGATGAGCCCTTGTCATCCTCATGTACAATGCTGGACTGCTGGTTCTACATTGTTTGTGATAATGTCAGAAAGCCTTCATGATACCAGTCACATAACATGATAGAAACCTGCTGAGGAATGAGGTAAGTACTGTAGTTTCTATATCTTCCACTAAACTTAACAAGCATTTGCTGCTGTCTAAAGATCAGCTTTATTTATTTATTTTTTGTCTATGTCCTATTAGGAAGATTCTCATTCACATATTGTCTCCAAACACAAAAGGTAGCCAGAGAAGACCTCTCCAAGGTAAGAGAAATCCCCTCAGTTGTCACCATAACAAATGTCCCTCAAGTGTTCCAAAATGAGGACAGACCCTCACCATCATCACATAGAATGCAGCACTGCTGATCCTACATTGTACGTGATAATGTCCGAAAGTCTTCAGGGGACCAGTCGCACAGCTTGGTGGAAGCCTCTCAGACTGAGAAATAAGATAAGTATTTCATGTTCTACCTTTACCACTAGACTTAACAAGCACGTGTTGCTATACAGAGTGGGGCTCTAAAACCCCTGCCATCTTTGTTGTGTATGTCCTATTGGAGAGATTGCCCACAACAAATGTCCCGATGAGCATAGACCCTCGCCATCCTCACATACTATGCAGGACTGCTGGTCCCATTTGTACATGATAATGTCAGAAAGCCTTCAGGGACCAACCATACAGTCTCTGAGAACAGTGAAATCCGCAGAAGGTGATTAAAATTCATCAATAAACACCCAGTGAGATCCACCACCTATACAGATGTACGCTTACCAGAAGTAAGCTTTTTAGACAGCTTATATTGCAAATCCACTGAGCGGGGACACCACCATCTGTATCATCTAGGCACACGGATGACAGGAACTCTCCGTCCAGGGAAAGCGAATGGTCAGCAAGGGGAGCCCAAGGAAATGAAAAACACATTCTCCATAGTGTGAATCCGTAGGTTCAATTTATTAAAATAAGAAAGATTGCACTTACATAGAAAGTAGGATTAAAAGCATGTATACAAAACAGCCGGCCGGCCTGCATGCACCCGTTCACAATGGGATGGAAACGATGATGTCAGCGCGTCTGCCTTCCGACGTACGTTTCGTCCTAATGGCCATTCCTATGACAACGTCCATTAGGACGAAATGTACGTCGGAAGGCAGACGCGCTGACGTCATCGTTTCCATCCCACTGTGAACAGGTGCATGCAGGCCGGCCGGCTGTTTTGTATACATGCTTTTAATCCTACTTTCTATGTAAGTGCAATCTTTCTTATTTTAATAAATTGAACATACGGATTCACACTATGGAGAATGTATTTTTCATTTCCTTGGGCTCCACTTGCTGACCATTCGCTTTCCCTGGACGGAGAGTTCCTGTCATCCGTGTGCCTAGATGATACAGATGGTGGTGTCCCCGCTCAGTGGATTTGCAATATAAGCTGTCTAAAAAGCTTACTTCTGGTAAGCGTACATCTGTATAGGTGGTGGATCTCACTGGGTGTTTATTGATGAATTTTAATCACCTTCTGCGGATTTCACTGTTCTCAGAGACTGTCATTTAAGACACTATTCTAGTTATTTTTACCACCATTCACTTTTTAAAATTTTTTTCATGTCACGTATGGTATCCTGGTATCCTTATTTGGGTCGAATACACACTGTGTTTTTGTTATTTTTTATACTTTATTTATGGATGTAATTTTTCATATTGTTTAGATCACCGTTTGTATTCACATTTAATTATCTGCTAGCGCAGTTCTGTTGATTATCTTGCCTATGTATTTTTGTTACCTACAAATTTGAACTGCAGCATAGAACATTGGGAAGCGCAATAATTTTTGTATTTTCTGACCAACCATACAGCATGGTGGAAACCTGTCATAATGAGGAATAAGATAGGTATTACAGCATCTAGTTCTACCCCTAGAATTAACAAGCATTTACTGATGTCCAGAGTGCAGCCACATTTGTTGTTGTCTATGTCCTTTTTGAGAGATTCTCCTTCACATCTTGTCTACAGACACAGCAGGTAGTGAAAACTTTTTTTTTCAAAGTAAAGGAAATACCCTCTTAAACAGCGGTCACCAGAACAAGTGCCCCCATTGGAGGATTTTCCCTCTATTCCTGTTTTAGTAATAACTCAAAATTACCAATGATGGCGGTCACCAGGACAAATAGAAAGTGTGAATCTGACCAACAAGGGCACAGTCAGCAATAACAACCTAGCACAGGAGAGAACCAGCACACCAGCTGGTGTCTGTAGAATATACTGTACTGGGATTTACACAGTGCCACCATCTAGCTATGCACCCACCGTTCCAGTGGGAATACATGAAGTTTATGCAGTATGTTTTGATGTACTGTGGGCAGTACAAACGTGGCCCAACTTATTTATATCTATTTTTACATGTAAAAGTCCAGTTAATAAAGTTCAAAGCAGTTGCCAGGATCACATTTTTATTAGGGATGCGTTGATACTTTTTTTTTCTAGTACCTGCAGATACCAATTACCGATACCCAGTATTTGCACGAGTACCGATACTTGTGCAAATGCTTAGTATCGGCACCGATACCGGTATTGGTGCAACCCTGGTTTCTAATCAAGAAGGGCAGATTACAATTGGGTGGAGCTAAATCATGTGTAATGACTAATTCGGTACTGGAACACACAAAGTGGTCAGATAGAACTGCACTGAGCATAACAGCTAGTTGGGGTTCAGAACATACAGAAGAGGGATGCTAGAGAAGAGATTCACTTACCAAAGCTTTTACGAAAATTATTTTTTCTTCTAAAAGATGATTATAAAATAAGAGGATGCTAATTCAGAGTTTGCTTTACGTATTTTTCCTTCCTTTAGTTTCCTCGTAGTGGTAAGAATTCCCTAGTTGCATTGATATGCTTATGAAAGAAAACCATATGTTTACTTATTTCCCTAATAATAACATTGATATATTTTGGTCAAGCTTGATCTTTAAAGAGTTTCCTTTCCTGATCTATTTTTTGCTCTGACGCGGGGTATTCAGAGTATCTAAACCTGTACATAATATTAACAAGGGATGTGCTGTGTTTACATAGGAAGAAGGACAGAAACAAACAGTTACATTTCTCCGTGCAAGTTGCTGCCTCTTCTGATTTGGTGTTCTCCGGGAGATTGTCTGCTTACAGTCCTCCCAGTGATCTTTAGTAGAATCTACTTTATTTCACTAGAAGAAAGAAATACATGCTCTTCTGGGACCAAACAACGTGGATACTGTTTAGTCGATGGCTTCCCATACTGAAAAGGCAGGGCTAATTCGTTTCTTGATCATTTGGTCTTAGCCACATCAAGGCACATTTGATTTTCCTTAAAGTGTCATTAAGCCCAGACAATGAAAACTCTCCTTACATGCTATATAAAAGATTGTTCATACTCACAAAGCCACTAAAGCTTTTGTTTTGCGTAGAGTGAAATATACCTGGTTGATCCTGCCTTCAGCTGTCCCTCCCATCTTCTCTGTGTACCGGCTGCAGTCTTGGGATTGTGTGGACCAGCTGATGTCCTCTACGGACATTTCAGCTGTCAGTGGGGAAATCAGCACTGGTACAACCCTACTTTCTACTCAATACATTTTGTTGGAGGGGCAGATCACAATTGAGTAGAACTAAATCATGTGTAATGACATTGACATTGTAGAGATAGCCTTGAGATTTTGTGGACCAGCTAGTGTCCTCTACGGAGCATGCTCAATTTCAGTTCCCTTCTAAGCTTTTCATTTCCTCTTTTCCTTATCTGTGTAGCCCACTTGATTATAGAGTCACACATGTGGGTGTATACACAGTGATAAATGTCACTCCTCTCCCTCCCTCCTCCTCCCTATCCGCCTATTGCTAAACACTATGGGGGTGGGACATAGCATGTTGGTTGATTACATTCACTAAGAAACTCACAAAAAGCTTAATTTTATTCTAAATCAGTATTAAATATATCTAATGTAATTGCTAATACAGTACCTGTAAAGTAAAAAAGAGCCTTGGCTGCAGATACTGCCTGAACAAAATTAATGCTATTGTCAGTCATCTTTGATTCTGCCTACACTATATTAATACACAAAAAATACACATTTGATGTTCAATAAAGATTTATTGGGAGCTGTAAAACAGGTATTTTATATTTATAATCCACTGTAAATTCAATTGCTCTTCTGTTTGTTTGTTTTTTAGTCATGTGACTGTCACGGCACCAATCAGGGCTGTGCAGACACAAACTCACACTGTAGAGAGCACACATCAGTAATCGAAGCCCCTCCCAAGGATCTTTCCCTGGAGACACCAAAGAACAGGGAAAGATCATGTGACCACACAACAGTGCTGCAGAAATAAGGTTTAACAAGACTCATTAAAATTAGAAGAAAGGAGGTTTAACCTGAAACTATGTAGAGGGTTCTTTACTGTAAGAGCGGCAAGGATGTGGAATTCCCTTCCACAGGCGGTGGTCTCAGCGGGGGGGAGCAGCGATAGTTTCAAGAAACTATTAGATAAGCACCTGAACAACTACACCATACAGGGATATACAATGTAATACTGACATATAATCACACACATAGGTTGGACTTGATGGACTTGTGTCTTTTTGCAACCTCACCTACTATGTAACTGTATGTTTAAAATGAGGATTAAAAAAAGAAAAAATCAAAATACAGTACAATGATATAAATGATTTATGTGAATGAATTATGACAATTAACTATTCTATATTTAGTATTACTTAAAAAAATGCAAAATGGGCATAGATGGACAAATGGGGATGATGTCAACTTGTCTGTGACGCCATGTCTGAGGGTCAGTGCTGCACACCTATTCTCTGTGCCACAGTAGAGAAAAGGATTGGACCCCACTAGCAGGTAATTTGAAATCTTTTTTTTTATATATTCGAGGTATTTACAGTATATAACAATTATATATTATATTACATACAGTAGATTAATATCAGTCCCTGCCCTCAAGGAACGTACAATCTAAGGTCCGTGTGTCACACACATACTGTACATACACTAGGGCCATTTAACTTACCAGCATGTGTTTGGAATGTGGGAGGAAACCAGATTAAACCCACACATTATAGGGAGAACATGCAAACTCCATGCAGTTAGTGTCCTGACCAGGATACACACTGGAGACTCCAGCGCGGCAAGGCAGAAGTCCTTACGAGTAAGGACTACCTCCAACTGTTGGCGACGCTTCTTACTGACCCTGGGAGGTTGGAAATAGATTAAAAGAGGAGTTGTAATGATCAAGTTGGTTCACCCCTTAAACTGACATTGTGCTGTGCTTATGAAAGGCAACACGTTCACTTAAAGCTGAACTCCAGGTATGATCATTATTGCATAGCTCTATTGGTCCAGCTTGGATGTATGTTTATATATTTCATAGCGGAGGGATGGCTGTGGAAGCTGACAATTTTTGTAGCAGGCTGCACCTACAGTGATAGTCACTATCTTCTGGGTCCTGTGCCAAGCAGTTGCCCCATTGCATACTGGCCACAGAGGGTCGTTTGCTCAGCACCACACAATGCCTAGTATTTTGTAAATGAATACAAGGCATTCTCTGATTGGATAAGGTGGAGACATTACAATCTCCATCTCGTCCAATCAGAAAACACCTTATATGAATAAAATATGGTGAGTATATGACCCATTCCCATGAATGGGTGCCTGAGCAGTAGTCAGGCCTGTGCAATGTTACATTGAGGATGGGTAAAAATGCATAGACCAGTTTTGCAGAAACACACTACAGTTCATTTAACATGGTTTCCTATGGATGTAGTTCACATCTGTGCGTTTTATGGAAAGGGCCAGGGACCTTTTTCTGGACTTCAATGGATAAAAAGCGCATATTGAAAAACACAAACTGCAACATGCATAGGTGTGAATCATGTTTTATGCCGCGTACACACGACCGGACTTTCCGGCAGAAAAGGTCCGAAGGAATCATTTCATCGGATATTCCGATCGTGTGTGGGCTCCATCTGACTTTTTCTGACAGACCTAGAAATAGAACATGTTTTAAATCTTTCCGACGGAATCAATTCCTATCGGGAAAACCGTTCGTCTGTATGCTATTCCTACGGACCAAAAACTACGCAAGGACAGTTATTGGCTACTGGCTATTTAACTTCCTTTTTCTAGTCTCGTCGTACACGTTGTACGTTACCTCGTTCTAAACAATCGGACTTTGGTGTGAACGTGTGTATGCAAGTCCGTTTCAGCGGAACTCCGCCAGAAAAATCGTCAGAGTTTATTCTGACGGAAAAAACGGTCGTGTGTACGCGGCATAAGACTGATTTTTTTTTCATTGCTTGGGGTACATGGTGTGATTTGTATTGGAGTGCATGGTGCTGTTTGTACTAGGGTAGCATTTAAGTGACTCTAACTTCTAGTTTGTAAAGAAAAAAATCTATTCAAATATGCATTCTTAATTAAAAAAAATAAAATAAATCCCTTTGATTGCTCGCAGCCTCCTCCAAATGTTTTTTTCTTTGCTGCTGTGATCCTGTTAACTTCCTGTTGAAGGGTGGCTATGTTCATTGTCTATGGTCACACTGTACATAGGAATGTAGACACCTTCTCTTGCTCGTGCCCAAGATGCACTAGGGACTAAGGGATTTTTAGTATGTACAGTACACAGCAGTGCACACGACTCAAATTAACATTCACTGTTCGTTCCAAACAAGGGATCTGAGGGGGAAAATTCAAGGTTTGGGAGCTCACAGAGGACATTACAAGAAGACAGAAAAACACAGTAAGAAATCATTTCAGAAAAATAGATTACATGATCATTAGGAAGTGGATGTGTATGGATTATTTTTGGAAAATAAAGATATTGTTAAGTGTAACCCCAATACAATTATATATTGGGGTGAATGGTACAGTGTATCCAATGCATACTGCACTGGAGAATTACCCCTTCCCACTCTGGCCCAATGTCCCCTTAATAGGGTCTGTATGCCCAGGGGGTGGAAAGGATCAGTGGTCAAGAGACTCTTGGGGCAGAGAGCTGTCTTTGACGGCTTAGCCTCTTTGCTAGGAAGGCGCAGCAAGCATGCTCTCCGAACAGAAACATTGGCCGCCCATTGATGCATTTGCGCTGCAATTGGGCTTAAAGTGGTTGTAAACCTCAGACATGAAATATGAACAAAGCATATCCCTCTAAAGTGTGTACTTATCTCAATTAAGAGCACTAAGTGTCATTTCTGTCTGCTGCTTTCTTCCTCTACTATCTGCATGAATCACTTCTGACAAGTTTTCCTGACACCAAGAGAAAAAAGGTGACAGGAAAGGAATCGCCAGCTGATTGACAGCCTCGGCTCTCTTCCTGTGAGCTGTGTGGAGGGGCTTGTCTTTTCCCTCCAATCAGCTCTCAGAGCTCTCCTCACTGAGCTCTGCAGAGTGTAACTTTAGCTCTCCGCCCTCTTTTTTTCTGAACTTTCACACAAACTTTATAAATTCAGCACTTTGGATGTAGAGAGGAGAAACCACAGATAAACAAGTACAACTCATGTGTATATCCTGAGGCCAGTCACTTCACTGGGTATATGTAAGGGTTTACAACCACTTTAAAGTGGTTGTAAATCCACTTTGAACAAAAAAAAAAAACTAACACCTGCAAGACAAAGGCATAATGAGCTAGTATGCATAGCATACTAGCTCATTATGTAATACTCACCTGAGATCGAAGCCCTCGCTGTGGGTGTACACAGCACCGGCTGGCAACATCACTCCCGGGGGTTACTTCTGGGTATCGCGGCTCCAGCGCTGTGATTGGCCAGAGCCATGATGACGTCACTCCCACGCATGCACGCGGTAATGGCACACTCACTGAAGCAACGGCACATACGTGCCATTGCTTCAGTTTGTGTCAGTGCGCATGTGCCAATGACGTCGGCACATGCAACTATACCGTGCAGGTTTAGGAGATATCCTGGGTAGCTACAGGTAAGCCTTATTATTGGCTTACCTGTAGCAAAAAGTGGTCTGGAAGGGTTTACAACCACTTTAAAGGGCACCCTTTTGCTGCACATTTGTCTTACTGGGGCAGCAACTATTTAAAGTGGAAAAATGCCTAATTATTCTTAAAAATGTTCTCTCCACTTCCTCCTACCTATCCTGCCTAACCTGCCTAACCTATATCAAAAAAGATTTGTATACTGACCTATTTTGATGGTGAGTGGCTGCTGCGGGGAAGAGGAGTGATCGCTGACAACGGCTGGCCCATGGGAGGCTATGGGTGACATCACAGTTCATAGAATTCCCATCCATTGTCTAGTGCTCCCTGAGCCAAAGCTGCAGAATCAATTGACTGGACTAGATTAAAAATAGGTAAGCGCACACATGCTTTTTTTAAACAGGTTAGGCAGGATAGGTAAGAGGACAAGGAGGAAACTTTTTTTTTTAAGAATATTTAGACCTAGGCTTTCCTTCCACTTTAAGGGTTTATCCATAAGGGTCAGACCACGTGGACTGTGGAAGGAGAGCCCCTATATAATTTGAGCAGCTACCGCTTAGAAGATTTTCTGCATGTCTGTGTCCTAAACATCAGGGGACCTTGATATCACAGCAATAATACTTTATTACCGTGTCGATAAATCAAATTGATAATACCACAGCATTTAAAAGGATATGTGAAGAAAGCATTGTTATCTAATTACATTGCAGCAAATTGTCAATGCTGAAAAACTGCAACACAATCTGTGCAGCAAAATTACATGATCAGACTGGGAAAACTTCATTCCTCATGTGAGCTTAAATACTACATCTTCATGCCTGACTGCACACTAAGTTTGCTCTATAATGAGGCGACTTGTTTTATTGACCAGATTTACTTTAGCATCAAACTTTCAAACTTCTTGCAAAACTTTTAAATGGTTCATTGAACAGATTAAGCCTTTAGCTCCTAAAGAATTCTCAAAATGATTTATGATATAATAAACACTAACATGGAACAGTAACACGTTAAACACAAAATCAATGATATTTAAACTGGATAATGCATTTTAAATTAACAGTTCAGAGACAAACATAGGTTAATAATTATAGCACATTTCTGTGTGGATCACATATTATGGTATTTTAAAGATAAAAATTCAACACCTGTTTTTACAACTATATAGATTTTTTCAAAATGTTATTTGTGTTTTTGTAGAAACCAATCCACTTTTAACCACTTCTGGATCAAGCCTATTTTTGACACTTGTTGATTACAAGTTAAAATCAGTATTTTTTGCTATATATATATAGATAGATCTATAGATCTATCTATATATATATCTATATATATATATAGATAGATCTATATATATATATAGATATATATATATTAGCAAAGACCCTAGAGAATAACATTGCGGTCGTTGCAATATTATATGTCACACGGTATTTGTGCAGCGTTCTTTCAAGCGCAAAAAAAAATACACTTTTTTTAATTAAAAAAATAAGAAAACAGTAAAGTTAGCCTAATTTTATTGTGAAAGATAATGTTACGCCAATTAAATAGATACCTAACATGTTGCGCTTTAAAATTGCACGCACTCATGGAATGGCGACAAACTATGGTACTTAAAAATCTCCATAGGCAACGCTTTAAAATTTTTTAATGGTTACCAGTTTAGAGTTACAAAGGAGATCTTTTTCTAGAAGTATTATGCCCCGTACACAGGGTCGGACTTTGTTCGGACATTCCAACAACAAAATCCTAGGATTTTTTCCGACGGATGTTGGCTCAAACTTGTCTTGCATACACACGGTCACACAAAGTTGTCGGAAAATCCGATCGTTTTAAACGCGGTGACGTAAAACATGTACGTCGGGACTATAAACGGGGCAGTGGCCAATAGCTTTCATCTCTTTATTTATTCTGAGCATGCGTGGCACTTTGTCCGTCGGATTTGTGTACACACGATCGGAATTTCCAACAACGGATTTTGTTGTCGGAAAATTTTATCTCCTGCTCTCCAACTTTGTGTGTCGGAAAATCCGATGGAAAATGTCCGATGGAGCCCACACATGGTCGGAATTTCCGACAACACGCTCCGATCGGACATTTTCCATCGGAAAATCCGACCGTGTGTACGGGGCATTACTCTCACATGTGTGATTTGAACACTGTTCACATTTGCAGGTGCAACTTACATATGCGTTTTATTTATTTTATTATTTTTTTTAATTTAATGCTTTCCCTTTAAAAAAAAAAAATGTATCACTTTTTTTGCTGTCACAAGGAATGTAAACATCCCTTGTGACAGGTACTCTTTATGGAGGAATAGGGGATCTAAAAAGACCCCAAATCCCTCCTTTTCACTTCAAAGTATTCAAAAATGCCAAAATACTGATTTTTTTTTAAATTGGCGCCATTGGCAGTTGAGGCTGAGGAGCTCATTAGACGCATCAGTTGTTATCACGAGAGAACTGACCGCTAGCTCTAAAAAAACAGTACTGGGGTACAACCACTTCAATCAAATGACGTACAGGTACGTGATTTAATGTGAAATGGTTAAAACCTCTCTTATCTTCTATTACATGAAATTGATGTTTCCAACCTCAGGAAAGTTTTACATTTCTTTTCATAAAAATAATCAAATGTGGTAAAGTTTTCTTTCTACAAAAGTAAAAAATTTACATTCAGTTTGCAATAAAAGTTCCTGAAGCCTGGTACAATCTAGTAGTTTTTTTTTTGTTTGTTCAGCCTGCTGAAAAAAAAATGAAGCGCTCAGGAGGAGCCGATGTACTAGGAATCCGATGATAGTACTGTGATCTCCCCATTGAGCTGATGGCGAAAATTGACTGATGGCGAAATTCGCAATTTTGCCAGAATTGCTCAACTTATTCCTAGCTAGCATTTCCTGTTGGTGGACCCTGTCAGCAGGTAAAAGCACAGAAAATCAAGTTTTTAAAATGCGTTGACTGCCTTAGGATGAGTCAGTTCCCCAGCACAATCCTCTCCATCCTTTCATGCCATGATCCTTTCCTCTAATTACTGTCTTTGCTGATCCAGCTCCTCTGCCCTTTGTTTCACCTCCCTGCATATCCATCTATGTAGATACTGGGGTAGGAGTGAAGGGGGATGCAATGGAGAGTCACTTGAGTGACAGTTTTGAGTCAGCATAGGCTGCTGACATCATATTCAAATTGGTGGTGCCAAGCAGCAATCCCAAGGCTTTTGGATGTGTACACAATCAAGGCTTTTACAGGTAAATATCATGTAAAAAAATAATGGGAGGATTCTTGTTGAAATTAATGGTTTAGTGACAGGGTGACAAAAAATTGATAAAGAATGTCACACTCTTCTTATCCCCTGATTATCATTATCAAGGTGTGTTCAACATCTACTCTTTATTAGATAATGGGAAAAGATATGACCTTTGGTATAACAAAGGATAATTGGGTCAAGATTTTTCTAACTAGCCTACAGTCAAATGAGTGCCGACACAGTTAGAAAATTCCAAACCACCATGCAGGTAGAACCTACCACCAGAAAAAAAAATAGTAATTGGTAAGAAAGTTTCTGTGGCCATCTTTTGCAAGAATAGATTGTACAGATGAAGGCAGGGCCGAAACTAGGCCGGTGGGGCAGGGGTGACCTACACTCTCTTATCCGACAGTCTCTCCCCTCCAACCGTGAAGGTATTGTGATGTTTATACCTCTGGTCTGTAAATGTCACTATTCACCATTATTACATGTATAATTGTTTTTTTATTCTGTAAAAGTTTTTTTTTTCTGTTCCTGTTATGATATACAGTACTAAGTAGGCTTCACATGTTTTACAGAAGTAGGAATTTGTTAATAAAGCTCTCTACAACTACTCTGCACCTCAGATTACAGGGCACAACATATCTGAAAGGGGAAAGCAAATTGGTTGTTCCGGTAAGAAATGTAGTTTAAAGTATATCTAAAGCATAAACTTGCTTTAAAAATTTTGGTCAAAGTGCAAAATGTATTAATCCCTATCGAGTTTCTTGCCATCTGTACTCTGTATATCTGTATATGCATTATCATTGAAATGATTAACTTACTTCCCATCTATAAGGCACCACAGTATGTGCTGGTGACAACTGCCCAAGATGGGAATGTGTCAGTGATGACTACCAAAGATGGGAGTGTGTCAGTGATGACTACCGAAGACAGGAATGTGCCAGTGATGACTGCCCAAGATAGGAATGTGTCGTGAGGACTGCCCAAAATGAGATTGTGTCGGTGATGACTACCAAAGATGGGGATGCTCCGGTGACAACTGTGCAAGATGGGAATGTGTCGGTGATGAATACCAAAGATGGGAATGCACTGGTAATGACTGCCCAAGATGGCAATGTGTCGTTGATGATTGCCAAGGATGAGAATGTGCTGGTGATGACTGTCCAAGATGGGAATGTGTTGGTGATGACTACTAAGGATAGGAATGTGCTTGTGATGATTGCCCAAGATGGGAATGTGTCGGTGATGATTGCCAAGGGTGGGAATGTGCTGGGGATGACTGCACAAGATGGGAATGTGTCAGTGATGAATGCCAAATATGAGAATGCGCTGGTGATGAATGCCCATGATGGGAAAGATAGGAATGTGTTGGTGATAATTGCCAAGGATGGGAATGTGCTGCTGATGACTGTCCAAGATGGGAATGTGTCAGTGATGATTGCCAAGGATGGGAACGCACTGGTGATGACTGCCCAAGATGGGAATATTTCAATAAGGATTGCCAAGGATGGGAATGTGCTGGTAATAACTGCCTAAGATAGGAATGTGTCAGTGATGACTGCCCAAAATGGGAATGTGTTGGTGATGACTACCAAAGATGGGAATGTGCTGGTGACAACTGTGCAAGATGGAAATGTGTTGGTGATGAATGCCAAAGATGGGAATGTGCTGGTGATGACTGCCCAAGATGGGAATGTGTCGGTGATGATTGCCAAGGATGGGAATGTGCTGGTGATGACTATCCAAACAGGAATGTGTTCATGATGATTGACAAGGATGGAAATGTGCTGGTGATGACTGTCTAAGATGGGAATGTGTCGCAATGACTGCCCACGATGGAAATGTGTTGATGACAACTGTCCAAGATGGCAATGTGTCGATGACAACTGCCCAAGCTAAGAATGTGTCATTGGTTACTGCCCAAGATAGGAATGTGTCATTGGTTACTGCCCAAGGTTGGAATGTGTCAGTGACGACTGTCAAAGATGGGAATGTGTCAGTGTTGAATGCCCAATATGACCTGCGTTCATTTTGAGGAATTTCCTCTCGTTTCCATGACAGGGAAATCTCCCCAGTAGAACGCAAACAGCAAAAATAAAAAATACCTCATAGGAGTTGTAATCCTTCTACTTTTATAGGAATATGGTAAAATCAACCTGCGCTAATGAGCAATATGTGATGGAAAAGTGTATATATACAAAAAAGTGTAGCTGCAAAAAAAACTCCAAATATCTATGAAGTGACAAACATGTAAACAAACTAAATTGCGCTAGCAAAAAAAACAAACTTTTCCTTAGAAAAAAACGCTTAATAAGTTCCAGACATATATGGATATACATAAGTATACTAGGAGACTGAACATTAAGCGATACCTGTTGACTAATCCCATTAACACTTTAAATAATAATCCCACAAATGTCAAACATTCAGGCTTGGCAAACGCCTCACTATTCAATCCGCCAGGCGGCCTACCAGCCTCTATTAAAGTTTTTAGGGATCTCCTCATAAAGGATTTGGAGGGCATAAAAAGCAAAAATATTAAAATGAGCAAGAATTTGGAATTAGGTTTAGACCAACTCTGTAAAAGAAAGGACCTAGTGGTGAGACCAGCGGACAAGGGGGGGGGGGGTATAGTTGTCCTGAGTAAGAATGACTACCTCCAGGAACTGGATAGAATAGTAGGAGATACCACCACTTACATCCCCTTAAGATCAGACCCTAGGAATAAATATAAGAGGGAACTTGAGAGTATTGTGGAGAATGGCTTTAGATTGGGCGTTATAAATAAAAAAGAAAAATCCTTTTTGGTTCCTGTATCTTCACGGATACCTATTATATATTATCTCCCAAAGGTCCACAAGGACCCTGTCCATCCACCTGGCCGCCCAATTATTAGCGGTATTGATTCGATCACCTCAAGGGCTGGTAAATATATTGACAACTTTTTACAGCCCTTGGTTCGTTCTTTGCCCGCTTATATCAAGGACAGTAGGCATGCCATTAACCTACTAAAGGATTGTGGGTACAAAAGTGGATATTGGCTCGTCACGGCGGATGTCACGTCTTTGTGCTAGCCATCACGTGTTCTGAAGAGTTCATTTGCACGGGCGTTCTGCCTTTGATTATGCCGGCTTTTTAATTGAATTTTATATCTGGATTTTTTAATGTTCACTTGTGGTTTGCTTTAACCAATAAATATTCTAAACGTTATCACACTATTGGAGTTTTTTTTCTCCTTATGCCGTTTTTTCCTGTATGTGGACTTTTCCATTTCTGAGTCCCCCCTTTGAGATTGGAATAGTGGGACCATCCCAGCCATACGGAAGTCGGCGGTACACGCTGCCAAGACCAGGAGATTAACAGCTGGTCCCTGCAGAGGGCGAAATCTGCAAGCTGATAAGACCTTGCCACAGGGGAGGTCCATCTTTTGGGGTAAGCGCACATCTATTACTTCCTTCACCGCTATCAATGCACATCTGATCAGAAGTATCTTGGCGTACCAATCCTTAGTGTGTGGTGATGAAACACTTGAAGTGGACTTTTTTGCTTTCTGGTTAAAACGATTCATATTATTATGGACGGATTATGAGTGGCTTTTTACCTATGATCACTGACCTTTGACATATTTTCTCCACTTTTGTATAAGTATTTTATGCACTCATTGTTTATACACATATTGTGTTCTTTAAGCACTTCTACTTTTACAAACAAACTAAATGACATTTTGGATTAACATGCACTTTAACAAAACTGTATTTTTTTTGCATTTGATTGGATGATTGAAGTTAACACACTGTCACCTTACTTGCTAAGCTAAGCTATTTCTTTGATAAATCAATCCTAGTGTCTTTATGTTCACATACTGTAGATAACTATCAAAATATATAAAAAATTGAATTTGCAGAATCCGAGATGATTTCGATCCAGTTTTCAAAGGACGGCAAGAAAAAGTGAAAGGTTAGATTTGCAAACGTTTGATTTGCCTGGATACATTAAAGAAGATAACATAAAAACACTCTTATAAGATAAAAAAATGCATTTATTCTTTAAGACTAATTCCTAGCACAGTGTATTTGGCATGCAGAAAACTTTAAAAAATATCTTAACAAAAATCTAAATAAACTATCAAACATGATGTCAGCTGGCGTGTTCTCATTATATCAAAGTTCTATCTTGTTTTAAAATGAAAAACAACAGAGGAAGAGACAGTCAACCAAGTCTAAACTTTTTACGAGATGCTAATCTTTGGATGGATTAACAGAGATAAAACAGAATTCTACTGGGATAAATCATTGAGAACACTATAAAACAAGTTGGATGAAAATCTAGAGACGGAAGAGTTGTGAAAATGACAGATACCCATAAAAAGGTAGAGAATTCTTCCCCAGTGAATTCATACATTGTTAACACTTAACTGACAGCAGTAAAATAGGCCACAGTATCATTTATATTAAACAATCGTGTGCTGAAAGAAATATGAGGGTGGATGTTGCTTAAAGAAGAACTTCGGTCAAAAATCACAAGATAAAGATGAATAGCCCATTGAGGCCTCATTTACACAGGGCAATGACATGGGCACCCCATGTACTGCCAAACTGCCAGCACAGGGATGCACAGGTGTTGTGTACATTCCAATGCCAGTGTCCCATTGTTGTCCATTGGGACATGCGGTTGCTTGGACACTGTGTTCTAATATGACATCTGTGTGGGTGTGGGTTCTGGTCCCCGAATGCACATATGGTGAGTTTGGGGATGAACTGCCCTATGCATCAAATTGGGACACAGTGGCTGTTTCCACGCAGCCCTATATCCCAATACACGACAATGGAATTCCAGCACAGGTATGCATGCAACACCAGTGCATCCCCATGCCAGGAAAACATGACTGTGCACGGGGCACACATGTCATCATAAATGGGTCTAAAAGATAAAATGAAAAGCAGCTTTTGTTGCAATTTTCAAATACAATCCCCCATTGCACTTTGTTTCTGCCGCAAGTGTGCCCTTAGTCTGAGCCTGAATGGGACTTTAAGAATCTGATGTCAGGTCAGATTCAGGTATTTACACTGCTTGCATTTGAAAAAAAAAATCTAAATTATTAAGCATGCATTAAAGATTGAGCTGCGTTGACTGATGTCTATTATATCTGCCTAGAGTTAGCTTCAACTCCGCTTCTGGAAATACTAGTTGCTTGGCTGTCAGCTTTGTACAATATGACCCTAGATGTCCTCTTGAAACATATCTAAACCCAATATATTTCAGCTTACCAGTCTTCCAATACAGTGCCTGCTATAATTTTATTTTTTTCAGACTTTTTTTCTCTATTTTCACTGTTCCTGGATAGATATGCTCTCTCCTCTACTGTATCTATGAAGGAAGCCATGTTAGCCATCCAAGCTAGATTACAAATACATCTTCCTTTGTTCATTTACATTACATGGGGAGATTAGAAGTACATTGTTTGTGTTTTCAGTTTGGCTTACAGGAAGTAACAAGGGTGCTGCATTTCTGTTAAGATCAACAGATATTTTTTGCAGTGGAATAGAGATTTTGCACGGGAATACCTTGTTGCAGCCATCTAAGCTTCATGCATTTAGCTTGAAATTGTGGATCTGTCCCAATGACTGCAAAAGACAAGTGCAGCTGGTCAAACTCAACATGCTGCATTGAAATTGCTACATACAAGAAGCAAAGCATTGTGACATGTGTACAAATCCCTCCAGCTGCCATTGTAGATTTTCTGTGGACAAATCACCTGTTTTTACGACCCCTTTGCTGCTTGTGTGAATTAGGTCTTACAGTTTTGCATATTTTTTCTTTTTTGTTATTTACAGATATACAAGAGTTTTTTATAAGAAATATTAGGATCAAATCACTAAGCTATCACAACTATCATTTGCCAATAGACTGTTATTTTCCACAACGAGAACCAATTAGAGCTTAAAGTAACAGTGGCATGGCCGAAAATAATGACCATTACAGCAAATAACGCTTTATAGCTTAGATAACTTGAGCATATGGTTTCCTATAATTTTGCTTTAATATATATCTGCTCTAGGCAATCATTTCATATATTGAGTAAGGGTAAAAAAAAAAAATTCAAAAGCTTTTACTTAGCTAATATAGCAAATTTATAGCATTTACACCATTTTGTAATGTATGGATTTTGCCAAAATTTGCACCAACCTATGTTGTGGTAAATTCATGATTTTAAATAGAAGGAGGCTAGGTAAGACATTTTGCTCAAGACAATATACAGTATCTCACAAAAGTGAGTACACCCCTCACATTTTTGTAAATGTTTTATTCTATCTTTTCATGTGACAACACTGAAGAAATTACACTTTGCTGCGATGTAAAGTAGTGAGTGTACAGCTTGTGTAAGAGTGTACATTTGCTGTCCGCTCAAAATAACTCAACACACAGCCATTAATGTCTAAACCACTGGCAACATAAGTGAGTACACCCCTAAGTGAAAATGTCCAAATTGGGCCCAATTAGCCTATTTTAGTCCCCGGTGTCATGTGGCTTGTTATTGTTACAAGGTCTCAGGTGTGAATGGGGAGCAGTGTTTGTTAAATTTGGTGTTATCGCTCTCACTGTCTCATACTGGTCACTCATGGCAAAGAACTCTCTGAGGATCTAAAAAAAAGAATTATTGCTCTACATAAAGATGGCCTAGGCTATAAGAAGATTGCCAAGACCCTGAAACTGAGCTGCAGCACAGTGGCCAAGACCATACAGAAGTTTAACAGGCTAGGTTCCACTCAGAACAGGCCTCGCCATGGTTGACCAAAGAAGTTGAGTGCACATGCTCAGCTTCATATCCAGAGGTTGTCTTTGGGAAATAGACTTTAAGTGCTTCCAGCGTTGCTGCAGATGTTGATGGGGTGGAGGATCAGCCTGTCAGTGCTCAGACCATACGCCGCACACTGCATCAAATTGGTCTGCATGGCTGTCATCTCAGAAGGAAGCCCCTTCCAAAAATGATGCACAAGAAAGCCCACAAACAATTTGCTGAAGACAAGCAGACTAAGGACATGGATTACTGGAACCATGTGCTGTGGTCTGATGAGACCAAGATAAACTTATTTGGTTCAGATGGTGTCAAGAATGTGTGGCGGCAACCAGGTGAGGAGTACAAAAACAAGTGTGTCTTGTCTACAGTCAAGCATGGTGGTGGGAGTGTCATGGTCTGGGGCTGCATGAGTGCTGCCAGCACTGGGGAGCTACAGTTCATTGAGGCAACCATGAATGCCAACATGTACTGTGACATACTGAAGCAGAGCATGATCCCCTCCCTTCAGAGACTGGGCTGCAGGGCAGTATTCCAACATGATAAGGACCCCAAACACACCTCCAAGACGACCACTACCTTGCAAAAGAAGCTGAGGGTAAAGGTGATGGATTGGCCAATCATGTCACCAGACCTAAACCCTATTGAGCATCGGTGGGACATCCTCAAACGGAAGGTGGAGGAGTGCAAGGTCTCTAACATCCACCAGCTTTGTGATGTCATCATGAAGGAGTGGAAGAGGACTCCAGTGGCAACCTGTGAAGCTCTGGTGAACTCCATGCTCAAGAGGGTTAAGGCAGTGCTGGAAAATAATGATGGCCACACAAAATATTGACACTTTGGGCCCAATTCATTTTCACTTAGGGGTGTACTCATTTTTGTTACCAGTGGTTTAGACATTAATGGCTGTGTGTTGAGTTATTTTGAGGGGACAGCAAATTTACACTGTTATACAAGCTGTACACTCACTACTTTACATTGTAGCAAAGTGTCATTTCTTCAGTGTTGTCACATAAAAAAAATGTATTAAAATATTTACAAAAATGTGAGGGGTGTACTCACTTTTGTGAGATACTGTATATTGTATTTTATTTATTATGTTACATAGTTACATAGTTACATATACATTTTAATCATTATAAACATGAGACAAATGATGTTGAAATGCAGAGTGGAATGAAAGAGGAGTCGAAAGTGTAAAATCAAAATACAATAATTTACTAAAAAGTCTAGACATATGTGTTATTTTTATCATATCTATACATTGTAGTCTCTGCTATTAGTGGGATCTTCTTGTTGATATTGTATTTATATAACAAAACAGGTTTTTTTAAATTTATATTAAATGTATAGGTTTGCCCGACATTTATAAGGGTATCATGGAATGTAGAAAACTACTTTTTTTATACAATTTAATTTATGCTATATATTTAATAAAACTATTTTTTTTTCTTTAGAAATAATATATGGGATTATGTTACATAAATGAATTGTGGAGTCTGTATTGTGCATTTTACTGGAACAGGGTTTATAAATAAAAGTACCATTGTTCTGAAAAAGTTAAGATAACAGCAGTGAAAGTGTTAAACTAATGTACAGTTATTTTTTGAGGATGTGATTAGTAGTGTCTGCAGTTTTTTGGAAACAGGTCTGGAAATCCTGTGAATGGTTGGTATTATCAACAGCTTGTCAGTCATCTGTGCATTCACGTGTTCCAGTGCACTTGGAGTTGCTGCTGGGCTTGCACCAGCGTGCAGGAGCGTGAGTGTATCAGCATTTGTCCAAGTGCCCTATTTAGGGACCTGCCTGACTCAGGATCAATGCTGACTGGTCTTTAGCTATTTCCTTGTGACCTGATCTGTGCCTCATGGATTGCTTGCATATACTGACCTGGTTTCAGTTCCTTAACTGCCTGTTTGACTTCTCTGTACCTTATGCTTGGATGTCTGCCTACTAGGTTTGATCTCAGTTTGCCTTCTGTACCTTAACTCTGCCTTTGATGTGGTACCTCATCGTATACTTGTTGACAACCTCAACCTATTCTAGACTCTGGCTATGACTTGGTACGATCCTGTCTGGCTTGTGATGACCTGGGTCTGCTTTACTATTTCACTGATGCTTTTGTCACCTATGTTGTATTCTCCTGATCTGCTGGTGATTTCACTCTGTCTGCTGTTACAGTCCTGCTAATGTTCTAGTGTTCCACTTGAGATTAAGCATGCAAACTCCATGGGTGGCTCTTTTGTGACATGTCCATGGCACCAGAGGACTGATCGACCGGATGGTTCATCTCCATTGCTCAAATCTTCATCTTCTTCTGGTACTCATTCATCTCCTGCACTACAAGAGATGTCACCATTGTAATCCTGGGATCCCACTAGGTACATGGCACAGTTCTGGTCAATGACTTAAAGGTGTCAATTTTTTGCTGGACTTTGGCATTAGCTTTTTACCCCAAATTAAACCGTTTTATTCCAAGAACCATCAATCAGTTGTTCCATTTTATTATTTCTCTCCCACAGGGAGAATGAGACAAATAGGGGTCATAGACAACTTGGTCAGTAGAAGCTACCCTTTCAGATTGACCATTGCTTGCAATAACTGGGCCCTTTTTTTGACTTCCGTAGGAGTCAATAACAAGGGCGACCAACAGCTGACCTGCTGGAATATCTGCCTGTAAATAAGAGAAAAATTATCAAATATGCTCCGAAACTTAGAAGATCCTGATTTTTGAGCAATCCAGCATTCACAGGGCAATATCTCTCCATCTATGCTTGGCTACAGAACTTTATCTTTTTTTTGTTCTTGCAAATATAGACAATTCCCATACATATGCAAAAATGGAACTGTGAGGAAGGTTTTTAAAGCAGAACTTATTTTGTGTATTTCCACCATGTTGGTAATGTCCTTCTTTATAAATACACTACAAAGTAAACTGTAAAACCGCAATGCACAATTCAGCTGTATTTTATATTTTGTTTGCCAAAACCATGCTGTGCTAGTGTGATTTATTTATTACTGTTTTCTTTTTTTACATCCTTTAAAATTGATCTTGAGCAAATCCCTCCAGAGGTAAAAAAACAAGACTTCAAGGTGTGGAACATAGGGGAAATTACATTTAGAAATCTTGACAGTATAAACACACACACACTTCTTTGTGCATAAATAAATAGAATAATCCACTTCTGATGCGGGATCACAGCAAGAGTTTAGTAATGTTCCCTTTCTTTTGGCATGTCATGCGTTGAGTGACCTTGCATGTCAGTGTCCTACTACGTAATAGTGGAAGTAAGTTTGTAATGCATAATATATAAAGCTATAGTATAATATTACCCTTGCATGACTCTTAGATGTTATTAGATGATCACTCATCTGTTGGCTGGTGGAATTCAATGCAGTTATAGGCAGTGGATGGTTACAGTGATGAGTGGAGGTTATTAACAAGGATCATTGCCTACATATGCAATGTGAAATAAAGTGTATATAAACCCTATCAATGAACTTCTCTTATTTACTTCCCTTTGGTCTGTCAAATATACCCTTGAAAGTTACACAGAACAAAGAATGGGACTGTAATGCCGCGTACACACGGTCGGATTTTCCGACGGAAATGTTTGATGGGAGCTTGTTGTCGGAAATTCCGACCGTGTGTAGGCTCCATCGGACATTTTCCGTCGGAATTTCCGACAAACGAAATATGAGATCTGGATCTCAAATTTTCTGACAACAAAATCCATTGTCGTAAATTCCGATCGTGTGTACACAATTCCGACACACAAAGTTCCACGCATGCTCGGAATCAAGTAGAAGAGCCACACTGGCTATTGAACTTCGTTTTTCTCGGCTCGTCACCGCATTCTTGGTGATCAGAATTTCCAACAAGATTTGTGTGACCGTCGTGTGTATGCAAGACAAGTTTGAGCCAACATCGGTCGGAAAGAAACTATGGATTTTGTTGTCGGAATGTGCAATCATGTGTACGCGGCATAACGGTGCTCAACATCTCAGGACTATATATACTGGCAACTTGTTTTTTTTTTTTTGTAAAAAAAAAAAAATCACATTTTTATTCCATACATGTTGCAAAAGAATATTACAGAATGTAACATCCATTTAAAAGCAATTATACCAGACACAATAGCCTTCAGCCCAAACAGGCTGTGTGGGTTCTGTTTGTTGGGGGAAGGAGTGTATTCCATGGCCTGGTTTCTCACAGCAATACCTTTTGGGGCTTTATAACATCATAGAGGGCTTTTTTGGAGGCAATGTGGGTTTCTGTGGGGCCCGGTCAGCAATTATAGCCCTGGCTGAGTTGACTCACCTCTATATTTGTAACTACCTCCATTGATGATTTTGCATTTTGGACCTGGCTTATCTGATCCTTTCCTTTCTTTGTTGACCACATGCTTATACCTGTGTACACAAATACTAGCTCACAATAAGTGGTCTCCTGATGAAGCTTTTGAAGCAAAACACAAAGAGATTGTAAAGCCTTTTAATCATTCAACTTGAGTATTCCATCTGTCATGCCTTCAGCAAGTGCTTCTTATGTTCTTTTGTTAATTGTTGAATATGCTAATTTCATGTCAAGTAAATTGTAATATCCCCATCTAGTGGTTCTTTTGCATACTTATAGTTCTATAGATCGATTACTGTAGGTAGCGAGATTGTTGCTTGAAAGCCACCGTAGCTTCCCATCATTCCAGTGGACTAGACCATGAGGTCTGAGAGACAGCCCCCCAGTAGCCATATTGCATCTTCTCCAGAGGACACCACATCTGCTCAGCTGCAACTCTATTGTTAGCCTAACGGAAACATTGCCGGTATGTTTATAACCCCTTTTCCTAGTTAGACTAGTGTGTTAGTATGTTGTATATTGTGTACACTGATTGAATGTTCTTTCTTTTATATGTAGTTTTACTCTAACTTCCCTGCAATAAAAGTTGAAAGAAGGACCCAGTGCTTGCCTCAATGAGTTGTTAAAGCGGGGTTCCACTATCTCCGAGATTTTTTTTTTTTTTTGCAAAATTACAAAGAATATGCTCTATGAATATAGAACTCACTTGTTCACCTTTTAAAGATGAGCGCTGTCCGATTTCTCCTAATAAAGAAACTTATAAATTATGATCCAGACGGTTGTCATCTTGCCTGTGGGCATGTGAAGCCCACAGGCATCCTCTTCCGGGATACGGTGCTGCTGATCAACCAGCATGCACCGCCCGTTCTGTTCCCGATCTTGCGCATGCGCAGTACATTGACATTGCAGCGCCGTCAACATCTCCGGTTGCCATCACAACGAGCGGCGTCATACGAAGTCCCGCCCCTTTGTGATGGCAATGACATAACTTCCAGGATTGAAATCTCGAGATAACCCTCGCAACAGGCCGCCGCACTGACTCCTGGGAACAATGACACAAGCTCCCAGGAGCCAGTGCGGCTAAGAGGAAGTGACAATTTAGCCGCAGGAAACATGCCCCTGTCCGCAGCCTGTCCATCCTGGAAGACACAGATACTATTAACAACAGTAGGTACAGTATAAAATGTTTTGTCATTAGGACATTGCGGTAATCCTCCTGCAGCTAGTGTTGTAAAATCGGGTGGAGATCCGCTTTAAAGGGAGGAGAGTTAGCTGTCGTCTAATTATACCTCAGCCACGTGTAATGAGGGCAGAACACATCATCACATAGATAATGTAATCAGAGATGTTATTGGTATCTTATATCACTGTTTGGGCTGAAGGTTATTGTTGCTTTAATAATTGCTTTTAAATGGATGTTACATTCTGTAATATTCTTTTATATCTTGTATGGAATAAAAATGTGATAAAAAAAAAAAAAGTTGTCAGTGTATACATTGCTAAGGTGTTGAGCACTGTTAAATTCCTATTTTCCATTCTTTTTTCTGTGTAAATTGTTATTCAGGGATGTGGAGCACTTGTTGCCATCTTTGCCACATGAGATTTTTTTGTTTGAATTTATATAACCTTTAAAGTGTTTTGTTAGATTTGTGCAATAAGTGCAAAACACACCTCTGATCCAAAATTTAGAGCTGTTCTCTGCACACTTCCTGTGTTATCTCAAGGAGGTAATTAGCCCTGCTAGTTCTTACATTGGATCACAGTACAATTCGTCTCTATGTTGTGGAAATGAGGACAGTAGGAGCGTTTTCGTAGTTTAGCAAAAGACAATTTGGAAGGGATGACACCATACCCATCCACAAAAATGCTGTGTGTTGTCAGCCCACAAAATGTAATGAGAAGCTTAGTGCATATCTGGCAGATTAGTATTTTCTGCGTCTGAAGGATCTTTAAAGGAATAAATCATGGGGAATATTATAAATAGATTTATTTTTATTTTGCCTTGGTGCATTGGCGTTGATTTACTAAAACTGGAGAGTGCAAAATCTGGTGCAGCTTTGCAAGGTTTAATTGAACAAGCTGACGCTAGAAGCTGGCTACTGGCCCCACAGTGTAATGGCGATAAAGAAGTCCGTTTTTCAAAGTTAATTTATAAAAGTTCTAAAAGTTTTCATTTACACGAAATAAAGTAAAAATGATGAATTATGAAAGAGATTAGCACAACTATATATCTCCTATTCATGTCTGGAAGCACAGACCCATCCATGTGACCTATGGCCGAGTTTCTCAACCAGGGTGCACCCTGGTGTGTCATTTGGATCCCCCTTACTCTGGGGTGCCACAAACACACAGACCCAGTTTGTCGTCTGTGGTGACGGGAGACTGTGGTGTCATGTGGAAATACTAATGTGATGGGGGGACTGTGCCGGTGGGGGGGTTCTTATGTATAGGGGGACTCCGATTTCATAGGATGCGTCTGAACTTGTGATGGGGGGACTCTGATGTAAATGGTTTTTATTTTGCAGGTAAGGAACAGTTTTACAAAATACAGAACATACCATGTGGATCGTGCTAGAAATGTGCTGTCCTTGTCACTTCCTGTGAGCTGCACTGACAGCCAAAATAATGTTTTCTTTTGTAAATGAACTTTCCTATCCCTCATGTAATAGAGATAACCAAAGGCAAACATATATTAGTGTTATTTGCAGGATCACCTAAAAAATGGTAAAGGAAAAAAGAAACTGAAAAAAGGAAAATAATGCAGCCATTAAGGACTGGCAAGCTACAATAAATTCAATTTAGGTATTCAATGACAGCCAGCTCACCTCTTCATGCAATTACTTGTGATGCAGGAGGAGGTAGGATGCAGTGGCTGGTGGTTTTTTGTTTGGGGGGGCAGCAAACAACCAACCCTCCTGCGGCACCTCAAACCCCCCCCATGCTGTCTGCCGGTTCACCGGCACTTACTCCGTTGGCAGCGGGCACATAGGGGATCGACAAGCACATCGGGGATTGGCGGGCACACAGCGACGGGGATCAGCAAGCACTTCGGGCAGGGGTACAGGCTAAGGCAGGCATCTGGCAGCGTCTCCTGTGTCCTCTTCTCTTCTGAGATCACGGCAGTTTCTGCTGTGCATCTCCTTCCCTCCTCCTAGGCATCCAGTAGGATCGCCTAACCTTTCAGCCAATTGGGAAATGGATAACAGACCCACGCTTCCTGATTGGCGGAGAGGTTATTCAGTGTTAGAAAAGCAAATATTAATTTGCTTTTCTAACACACCTGGGTGGGCTCCAAACGCAATGCTCTGTGCTTCGAGTCCACCCTATTTTAAAGCCTATTAGAGCCTATGGCTCTAATCAGGTGCTTCAAACCCCCCCCCGCTGCTGTAAATCAGGCGCCCCGTGACCTGAAAGGGGCCAGACGCCTGAATAGGGGGTGGCCATGAGTGCCGTGGATTGATTCATGCTATGCATGAATCTATCCATTAACCATATGGAGGAGAGGCGCGGATAGAGGGGGCGGCGCCCATGCACCCTTAATGGACGGCCGACCCTGGTAGGATTTATCATTTCAACTAAAACCTTGAGATATGAGATGTTTCTATTCACTTCCATGACAACTTATATGTTGTCAACTATCCTGCTACCTGGCAATGATTAAAACATATATATATATATATGTGTTAAAAATGAAACTAAACCCACCTATCCTTTATAGCAAAGGAATCTGCCATCTTAACCTCTGTTTGATCCGCAGTTGTCATGGTGCTGCACGTGATCAGTAATAATACCAGCCAATTGATTTCTTGGAAGTTTGTTGAAGAGTACAAGAACCTGTAATAGTTATCAATGATGGCATGACTTGAATAACTGTTGAGTAACTGTTTTGGGAAACCGTTAAATTGATTTGTTCAATTATAGTGTTTTTTGCAGTTAACACTTCCAACTGTTGACACTGCCCCTGCTAACTCAAAAAAGTCCCTATCGAAATTGTGCAATGGGGCACCATGATCTTAAGTTACACACCTGACCGGAATTTAAAAAAAAAATCTATCCAATGGGGTGAAAGACTGCAAAAAATTCTAAACTTTTCCCCATCTTCTAAAAACTTAGAAAATACAAAAACTTAAAACCAAAACTTATATTTTCTAAGTGCAATCTAATTTCTAAAGCTAATGGTCCATATGACTTTTGATCATAACATTTATAAGTGAACCACTAATGTAGTTCCTTCTTTAAATAAACTGTCATCCAGATGAGATCAGTGGTTTCTCTACTCCATGCTTATAAAAATAAATTCCTCCCGTCGGTGGTAATTGGCATCATAGAAAATGCAGTAGCTCTCATTCGAATAATATGCTCCTCCAACAATTATGTTAAACCTCAAGGACAGCCTTCTTCTAGACGTATATATCTTGAATGCTAACCACTATAATTTCTCCAAGCTTTATAGCCTTAGAACAGAATGATGAATGACCAAAGACACAACTCTCTGCTGTAAAACCGCTGCAAGTATTTATGAATGCTGTAAATTAAAGTCTTCAGTAACTTCCACCTCATTAGTATTAATTATTGAATAAATCAGGACGGAGATAAAATCTATGCCAATGCAGTTCAGCATAATATCTAGTTAAGATATTAGGTATATATCTGTTAAAGCTAAAGTTTTAAGGCCTTTTTTTTTTACTTGAAGTGGTAGTAAACCCAAAAAACAAAATGGCACCTTACCGATTCTTAGATGTGGTGGATGCATTCGCTTTCTTTAAGGCTGGATTCACACCTATGCATTTTTAGTGCTTTTTGCATTTTGCAGATTTGCACTACAGAATGTGTTCCATAGGAAACCATGTTAAATGGACTGTAGTGCAAATCTGCAAAATGCAAACAGCACTAAAACTGCATAGGTGTGAATCCAGCCTTACAGAGTGTAGGCACAGACAAAAATATTTTCTGAGTGCCTGGTTTAGAAGGTAAGATAATTTGCACGCCAAAAGAATTCTCTTTTATAGAAATGGAAAAGCATTTTTGAATAAGTCAAATAAGATTTAAACAATCCACCCACATGTGCTTGCTATTCCTTCTTCATGCTTGTTTTTTTTTTCGTTAAAATTCATGGCCCAGTGTGGACCCTATGTGGGATGTTTTTGGATCTTGCACAAGGTTGACTTCCTCCTATCACTCACATGACAGTGTCCTGGCCTGGTGAATGGCTACTCAGGCCCAAGCACTGCATCCTGGAAGGAGGTCACATCATATAAAGGGGTCTGATGGAGTGATGGCGCCGTGGGGTAGGGTGGGTGTTTGCAGGTGGGGCTTATTTTAGCCCAGAAGCCTGGTGATAACTTGTCGTTAAGGAAGAATTTAATTTCTGTTAGAATTATACTAAAATATCCATTTTGCATAAAAGACATTTTCTTATTTAATGATATTTAAAGTGTTTCTAAACCCAGGACCCTGCGTTCACTATATCTGGTCTCCCACAGTACACAGAACATGGAAATGCAATTATTTTAAGAAATATAAACTGCTAAATACCTTTTGTCATCGACATTATATAGCAGTCTTATGACTTTTTTCAGTGTCTGGTTAAAGCTCGTAATAGGAGTTTTCATTATGCTCTGACTGTCTTATGAGGCTGTAGGACCCCTGACCCTCTGACTGGACAGTGCTAATTGGCCCTGTGCTGATCACATGCACCCCCCTCTCCCCCCAAGAAAAAAAAAACTCTCTAGCAATACACACCAAACTGAGCATGTGCAGATTGCCCCCAAGGCTCTGTACTGTCAGGAGATGAATTGGGGAGAGTGAAACAAGGGGAGGACAGAGAAGACAGGATCAAACAGCCTCTTTACACAATGCAGATGATTAACCCCTTAAGTTCCACAGAGAGTATAACAAGCATGCTTTACTACATATACAGACTGATTTTACTGTTGTGGGTTTAGTAACACTTTAACCACTTGCCACCCGCTCACCGTCAAATGACATGGCTCTTTAACCATGTGAACGGCTGTTGAGAGAGAGGGGGCAGGGCCAAGCCACGGCTCTGTATCTAAATGGACACACAGAGCAGCAGCTTCCTGTGGGGGCACTCGGCAGGAAGGAGGGGCCAGGAGCGCCAATGAGGGACCCGAGAAGAGGAGGATCTGGGCTGCTCTGTACAAAACCACGGCACAGAACAGGTAAGCATAATATGTAAACAAAAAAAACAAGACTTTAATATTACTTTAAAGTGTATGTACATCCTCACATATACCCAGCGAAGTGAACAGCCTCAGATAATATACAGAGATGAAACTAATTTTACTGCATAAGTTTTACATGTAAATCTGCTGTCTTCAGCTTTCTACATTCTTTAGAAGTGCAGATCGTGTTAGAAATTTTTCTTCCTGTTTCAGCAGTGGGAGGGGAGTCTGGGCATACACTGTGTGTGAGCTGATTGGAAGAAAAACACACCCCCCCCTCATAGGCAGAGGAACACAGAAACTTGCAGAGCTGTGCCTGTGAATAGGCAAGCTCTCTGCTTATCTATCTCTAAGTTCCCTCCCCGACACAAATTTCCAGCTGCTTTAATCTCCAGTGTCAAAGAACTTGTCAGAAGTTATCATGCTGATAACAGAGGAATGGAGCAGCAGAAAGACATGGAGCTTAGAGCTTTGAACAGAGATAAGTAAACACTACAGATATACAATACTGTGAAAAAATATTTGCCCCTTTCTGATTTTTTATTTTTTTTGCATATTGGTCAAACGTAAATGACTCAGATCATCAAAAAATGTTATTATTACACAATAATAACCAGAGTAAATACAAAATGCAGTTTTTAAATGATGGTTTCATTTATTAAGGAAAAAAGGCTGTTCAAAACTGCCTGGCTTTATGTCAAAAAGTAATTGTCCCCTAAACCTAATAACTGGTTGTGCCACCTTGGAGGCAACAACTGCAATCAAGCATTTGTGATAAGTGGCAATGAGTGTTTCACATTGCTGTTGAGCAATTTTGGCCCAGTCTAATTTGCAGAATTGTTTTAATGCAGCCACATTGGAGGGTTTTCCAGAATAAACGGCCTGCGTAAGGTTATGATACAGTGTCCCAATTGGATTTGAGTCTGGGCTTTGACTAGGCCACTGGCTTGAGGTCACAAATTGATGGCCGGACATTCTCCTTTAGGATTTTCTGGTAGAGCTCAGAATTCATGGTTCCATCAATTATGGTAAGTGGACCATCACGCTACCACCATAATGTCTGACTGTTGGTATGAAGATCTTGTTATGAAATTCTGTATTTGTTTTATGCCAGATGTAATGGCACCACACCTTCCAAAAAGTTACATTTTTGTCTCATCAGTCCACAGAATATTTGCCTAAAAGTCTTGGGGATAATCAAGATGTTTTTTGGTAAATGTGAGATGAGCCTTTGTGTTCTTTTTGGTCAGCAGTGGCTTTGGCCTTGGAACTCTCCCATGGATACCATTTTTACCCAGTCTCTTTCTTATTGTTGAAAAATTAACAGTGATCTTACCTGAGGCAAGTGAGGCCTGCAGTTCTTTAGATGTTGTTCTGGGCTCTTTTACGACCTCCTGGATGAGTCGTCATCATGCTCTTGGAGTGATTTTTGTAGGCCGGCCACTCCTGGGAAGGTTCACCACTGTTCCAAGTTATCTCCATTTCTGGATAATGGCTCTCCTTGTGGTTCACTGGAGTTCCAAATCCTTAGAAATGGCCTTAAAACCCTTCCTAGACTGATACATATACAATATTTTGTTTCTAATCTGTTCTTGAATTTTTTTAGATTGTGGCAAGATGTGTGGCTTTTTGTGATCTGTTAGCGTGCTTCACTTTGTCAGACAGCTTCTAGTTATTTGATTTCTTGATTCAACAGATCTGGCAGTAATCAGGCCTGGGTGTGGCAAGTGAAATTTAACTCAGCTTTCCAAAAAATTGTGGTTCATCACAGTTTATTCATGATTCAGCATGGGAGGGGGCAATTACTTTTTCACATAGGGCCAGGCAGATTTGAACAGCTTTTTTCCCTTAATAAATGAAATAATAATTTAAAACCTGCATCTTGGATTTACTTGGGTTATCTTTGTGTAATATTAAAATTTGTTTGATGATCTGAATCATTTAAGTGTGAGAAATATGCAAAAAAAAAAAAAAAAAATCAGATAGTGGGCAAATACTTTTTCACAGCACTGCATGTGCCCAGGTCAGATTTCATGAATGAGGTTGACATCCACTTTAAGGAATTATCTTCCTATTTTATTCTGCAGCCACCTGGCAAAAAAAAAAAAAAAATCTTCTTCTCATCTATGACAGGAGGATTTGCTTATCAAGCTCCCTAGGGCTCCCATTGGTATCTCTCTGCTTCTCCCAAAATTCTGCACAAAGCTGGAAGTCAAGATACTGCCATCCCCTGCACCAAACATTTCAATTTCAGGTTAAAAAAAATCTACACACACTTTTTTGCTTAGGATAATGTTCTTCAAACTATGAAGTTCAATGGAAACAAGCATATTTTTCATATGTCCTTTCAAATAAGCTTCTTTATCAACCTAACTGTCCAAATGATCTTCAAGGAAAATGTCCTACTTAACTTCACAAACTTTTCTTGAATACATTTGTGCAGAAAACTCTTATTTCTTGTCTCTATTAAAGCCAATACATCAGGTGCACAAAATGACACTTCTCCAGTTGCCCAAGTTGAAAGCAAGACAGCTCTATTGTTATGTATGTCTTATAATCTGCCTGTACATATGTATGCTTGCCA
Organism: Aquarana catesbeiana; assembly: GCF_042186555.1. Classification (NCBI taxonomy): domain Eukaryota; kingdom Metazoa; phylum Chordata; class Amphibia; order Anura; family Ranidae; genus Aquarana; species Aquarana catesbeiana. The sequence goes on from NC_133334.1 coordinate 72,255,964, forward strand.
CTCAACGACTACTTTAATAACGTATCTGATGGCGCAGTTAATTATCTCTCACTCTCCCACTCATTTTATGTATACATGAAGACATAATAAGTAGTGACATGTATATAGATGCTCATTAAATTACATTCACATCACATTAGCATTAAACGGAACATCGCTGGAGTACTTTTTTTTTGCAGCGCGTTTGATAAATATTCCGTCTTTTGCAATACAAAGCCCTGAAGCAGTTATCAAATGCTATTTAAATATCTCAATGGAATTCTGTAGCTGTTACGCGAATGATTATCAAAATAGCACGCTCTATGAAGATATGTAATCCTTTATCCCCTAGCGCAAACCTCATGCAGGCAGACCCTCATCACTGTCCATTATTAAGTCTAGAATATGATAATTAATTACATCCGTCAATACACAGTTAGTGGACGGGGAACTCTGTTATGTGCAGTGATCTCTTAATCTTTCTTGCAACCTGTTTGCTAAATTATCTCACATTTATTTAGCGTTTCCACTCCTGTTACCATTCTGTCCTATATTTAGAATTGTGACAATTAAATAAGAATTACATGGTTGACTAAGGGGGCTTTTTTTAATTCTAAGTGAAAATTTGCAATGGTTGTGCGGGTTGTTATTATAGTGGACAACACTGCAGAAGTTGCGAAAAAATGAATTTGACAGCAGTCTTTTTTTTCTACCTTAGTAACCACTTCAGCTCCGGAGGGTTTTACTCCCCTCATGACCAGGCCATTTTTTGCTATTAAGCAACTTTAATTGGCAATTGCCCGGTCATGCAATGCTGTACCCAAACGCAATTTGTATAATTTTTTTTTTCACATAGATAGAGCTTTGATCACCACTGGGTTTTTATTTTTTGCGATATAAATGAAAAAAAGACCAAAAATTGTGAAAAAAAATAAAAAAATATTTTTTACTTTCTGCTATAAAAAATATCTAATAAAAAATTTAAAAAATCGAATTTCGTCATAAATTTTGGCCAAAATGTATTCTGCTATGTGTCCTTGGTAAAAAAAAAATCTCAATAAGTGTATATTGATTGGTTTGCGTTAGTTATATGGGGGTTATTTACGAAAGGCAAATCCACTTTTCACTACAAGTTCACTTGGAAGTGCAGTCGTTCTAAATCTAATGCCGCGTACACAGGATTGGATTTTTCGATGGACTAGGTCTGGCGGACTTTGACGGACTTTCTGAATGAACGGACTTGCCTACACACGATCAACCAAAGTCCGACTGATTCGTACGTGATGACGTATGACCGGACTAAAACAAGGAAGTTCATAGCCAGTAGCCAATAGCTGCCCTAGTGTCAGTTTTTGTCCGTCGGACTAACATACAGACGAGTGGACTTTTTGACCGGGCTCGAGTCCGTCAGAAAGATTTGAAACACGTTTCATTTCTAGGTCCGTCGAACTTTTGGGAAAAAAAGTCCGCTGGAGCCCACACACTGAAATGAGGGGAAGCTCTGCTGATTGTATCATCCAATCATGTGCAAGCTAAAATGCTGTTTTTTTTATTTTCCTTGCATGTCCCCCTCAGATCTACAGCGACTGCATTTCCAAGTGCACTTTCAGTGCAAAGTGGATTAGCCTTTCGTAAATAACCCCCATAGTGTCCACAAATAATTATGATATATATATATATATATATATATATATATATATATATATATATATATTGGATTTTTTTTTTATACTACTAATGATGGAAATGAACAACTTATAATGGGTCTGCGATAGTCCGGTGGTCAATCTAACATTAACTGATGCTGGGGGGGGGGCTTACTAACTGCCACTGATATCACTAGTGGCACTAATACAGTGATCAGTGCTAATAATATACACTAAAAAAATGTGTGTACTTGCACGCTGCTATGTTGTGCTGTTGAGTGCTATGACACTCCAAAGCGTAGTGAGTGGATCGCTCGCACCTATACACACGCTCTAAACGTGTATCAATGTGCAAAATTATAGTTAAAAAAGTGGTGCACTAATTTGTTAGTATCCCTTTAAATCTGCTTTGCTATGTAAACAAGGCAGATCTCCGTTCTGACAGGGGAGGAGAGAGAGATCAGCTGTTCCTAGTGATCAGGAACAGCGATCTCTTTCTACTCCCAGTCAGTCCATCGTCATGATAGTTAGAAACACCTACCTAGGGAATACTTAAAGGGGTTGTAAAGGTAATTTTATTTTTTTTAAAAAATAACTAACATGTCATACTTACCTTCATTGTGCAGCTCGTTCTGCACAGAGTGGCCCCGAACCTGCTCTTCTGGGGTCCCTCGGCGGCTGTTTCAGCTCCTCCCCGCAAGAAATAACCACCTTAATGCGAGCTCCCTCGCATGGTGGTTAGTTGTTGCGGGCGCGCTCCCGTGATACAGCCGGCGGCTATAGCCGCTCGCTGTATCACTCGGCCCCGCCCCCCGGCGCGCCGCGTCATCGGATGTGATTGACAGCAGCGCGAGCCAATGGCTGCGCTGCTTTCAATCCATCCACTGCAGCCAATCAGCGACCAGGCTGAGCTGCAATAGAGATGACGGGAATGAGCAGCGGAGATTCGAGGTGTCAGGTAAGTAAAACGGGGGGGGGGGCTGGGGGCGGCGGTATTGTCAAAAGTTTTTTCACCTTAATGCATATGATGCATTAAGGTGAAAAAATGTTCACCTTTACAACCCCTTTAACCCTTTGATCACCCCTAGTGTTAACCCCTTTCCTGCCAGTTACATTTATACAGTGATCAGTATTTTTATAGCACTGATCACTGTATTGGTGTCATTGATTACCAAGAAGTGTCACTTAGGGTCAGATTTGTTCACCGCAATGTCGCAGTCCCGCAAAAAAACGCTGATCCCTGCCATTACTAGTAAAAACAATTAAAAAAATAAAAAGTCCCTAAATCTTTCCCCTATTTTGTAGACGCTATAACTTTTGCGCAAACCAATCAATATATGCTAATTGTGATATTTTTTTTTCCAAAAATATGTAGAAGAATACATATTGACCTAAACTGATGAAAACATTTTTTTTTTTTTTTTTTTATTTGATATGTATTATAGCAAAAAGTAAAAAAAATTGTTTTGGTTTTTTTTCAAAATTGTCCCTCTTTTTTTGTTTATAGTGCAAAAAATAAAAAACGCAGAGGTGATAAAATACAACCAAAAGAAAGCTCTATTTGTGGGAAAAAAAAGGACATCAATTTTATTTGGGTACAGCGTCGGTAATTATCGGTTAAAGTAACGCAGTGCCGTATCGCAAAAAAATGGCCTGGTCATTAAGGGGGTAAATCCTTCCGGGGCTGAAGTGGTTAAAACAACCTGTTTATTAAACACTAAGTATAAAAACATTCACATTTTTCTGATGCTTAAAATGCACCAAACTGTAAAAAGCATTTAGTCCTCTCAGTACGGGTATAAGACAATCAGACAGTATTACTATGGTATGCTCACAATGCGCGCCTTAGCGTGATGATAGATTGGCCCCTCCCCTACACGTTACACCAAGGGTCACATGGCTTCCTCAATATCTACACACCACCCATGACTATAGGTATGTGGCTAAATAATGAGTATAATTATTTAGCTGCCAGGTTGTTGTCTGTGCACAAGCCAACACTATTGTAGGGCATTACCTGGAGCAAACACAAGGCCTACGGGTCAAATCCGGCCCTCCAGGCCATTTCATGTGGCCTTCGCACCTCTCCTGCAGCTGCAGGAGAGCTCCAGCCCTCCTTTGGTCTTCCTCCAGACCCTGCAGGTTCTGCTTCTCAGCAACACCCCAGCTTCTTTCCAGAAGCAGCACAAGGCAAGGGGATAGGGTTGCCACCTTTTCATTATGCCAAACCCGAACAGTTTAGCGGCACCGCACACAGCAATTTTTTTCTGCAGTATACTGTACACTACAGGTTTGTAGAAGACCTGCGTCACCTTTGGATGCCCCAAGAAGAGTAATAATGTGGCACACATAGTGAGCTGTGACAAACAGTGGATGTGGCAAAGACTGCAGGGGGTGATCAGAAAGAAACCCCCACCCAGAAATACGGGAACTTTCATCCCCCCCTCTAGATAAAAAAAAAACCCAGCTGGGAGGACTTCAGGGGGGGATGATAAGAGGGGACCCTTCTCCAGGAACATAGGAGCCTCCCTCCAGTTAGAGATGACCCCAGCTGGGAGGACTGCAGGGGGGGTTGATAAGAGGGGACCTCCCTCCAGTAAAAGAAGACCCCAGCTGGGGGACTGCAGGGGGGTGATAAAAGGGGCCCCCCAGCCAGAAACATAGGAGCCCCCCTCCAGTTAAAGAAGACCCCCACCTGCGGGGGGATGATAAGAGGAGAACTCCCTCCAGGAACATAGGAGCCCCCCTAGTTAAATAAGACCCCCAGCTAGGAGGACTGCAGGGGGGCTAATAAGGGGGATACCCATCCAGGAACATAGGAACCCCCCTTCATGCAGTTAAAAAAAGACCACTATTTGGGGGGATTGCAGAGGGGTGATAGGAGGGGACCTTGTCCATCCTCCTCTGGATCTTTAACGTAAGCCTTGAATAAAACCGGAAAATTCAAACTGAGCATATCATGAAAAATTACATACACATGGGCTGCATTAAATGAAAACTTCTTGTCAAGTTTATTGGTAGATGTAAAGTTATAAAGAAATAAGTTTATATGTAAACCTTGACTTGTTATGTGAAAGTAGACTTTGACTCCATCCTGTGCTACTTCCCAAGATTTACTATTGTATTTTGTGATTGGCAGCCTCATTGACCAATGGAAAGAATCAGGAGGTGAAATGGGATAAGAAAAACTTTGACTTTTACAGAAAAAATATAAATTTTCATATAATGTAAACTGCCTCTATCCCTGGCTCTACGTATCTTTTTGACATGTGGTTTTTCTCTATGCTAGCTTGAGTTCGTGCTTTTTTTACATATTTCAAGTTTGTAATATGTTTACAGTAATAATTGTGTTCCTCTATGGAGCATAAAGTTTAGCCTTCCATACCCTATGGCAGCCCATTCTACACTTCTGTACTAGCCCAATGGGCTCCTTTGGCATCAGCGCTTAAAGTGGTTGTAAAGGTAAAAGTTTTTAACTTTAATGATTTCTCTGATTTAGGGTAAAAAAAAATTTTGCATGCAGCTCTCCCCTCAGCCCCCCCTACTCATCTGAGCCCAATCTTGGTCCAGCTCTGTTCACATCTGCAGCAGCTCCTCTCTCCTCTTCTTTCCCTTGTCTCACAGACTTGGCTGGGAGCAGCGGATGCCATTGGATCCTGGTGCTGTCAGTCAAAACCTGTGAGCAAGTAGCTGGGGGCAGGGCCGAGCAGGGCTGTATGTATGAATAGACGCAAACAGCCTCGCTTGGGAGCAGCTTCCTATGGTGGGCACTCAGCGGAGGGAGGAACCAGGAGAGCCACAAGGGGACCCGAAAAGAGGAAGATCTGGGCTGCTCTGTGCAAAACCATTGTGCAGAACAGGTAAGTATAACATGTTTATTAGTTTAATGTAAAGAGGAAGCTTTAGTCCACTTTAAAGCAATTCTGTACTTTGTCCATGCAGGGAAAGGCAACAGCTCTACTTTTATGGTGGCTCCACCTGAAGTAAATAATCACGTTCCCTCCTTTCCACTGCTTTGTTGAACTACTGGGGATGAAGAGAAATACCTGATACTTCCAGTTATACATAGAACTCACTTTCCTTCCTCCTATGTGGCACATGAGTATGGGGAGAGGTCCATGTCACAACAGAAACTCCTATGTACATGTTGAACATTTGCTTATGGCTACAAAGCGGTAAAGTGGTTGATTTTTCAGAAAGGCCTCCTCACAGTAATGACCTGTACACACGATCGGACATTCCGACAACAAAATCCATGTTTTTTTTCTGACGGATGTTGGCTCAAACTTGTCTTGCATTCACACGGTCACACAAGTGTTGTCGGAAATTCCGAACGTCAAGAACGCGGTGACGTACAACACGTACACTGAGCCGAGAAAAATGAAGTTCAATAGCCAGTGCGGCTCTTCTGCTTGATTTCGAGCATGTGTGGAACTTTGTGCGTCGGAATTGTGTACACACGATCAGAATTTCCGACAACGGATTTTGTTGTCGGAAAATTTGAGAACCAGCTCTCAAATTTTGTGTGATGGAAATTCTGATGGAAAATGTCCGATGGAGCCTACACACAGTTGGAATTTCCGTCAACACGCTCCTATCAAACATTTTCTGTCGGAAAATCCTATCGTGTGTACAGGGCATAAGAGCTGTAAAAATGTGAAATAGATAAAAGTGCAACAAACAGACCCAAGGCGCTCAACCATAGATTGGGCTAGCAGTTATTTGTGGTAGTAACATGCATCCTATTGACCCAGTCCTGTGCTGCATGCAATCCACTGGAGGAATGAAGATATCCAAAACAGAAACACAAAGGATATATGCTGCACACTGGTGAAGTCAAAGTATCCATGATAAACAAGTAGATAAATTGGAGGATGATGAATAAATGAATAAAACTTGCGTCCATATAAACCATGAAGTAACATTTATTATGTGGCCATAGATAAAGCACACAGTCCAGATAAAAACACAGTCATGTGTGAACGACACAGTCCAAGTCTTGACCTGTTTTCAGCTGAGAGTGATCTGAAGTCTGCTCTCCACTGACGTCGCCAAGTTCAGTCCAGGCACCGCCTCATCCCGACTTCGGAAGTCTGGATCCACCAGGTGCCTTGACTGATGTTCGATGGCTCGGTTCTCAGTGCAGAGACGCCGGGGGATAGATGCAGCATCGTTGCGATGCTGCATCCACCTATTTAAGTATAATGGGGGAAAAAAAGGCAAACCCATACTTCTTCTTTAAAAGGTAAAAGCCCTAGCCTCATCCAGCCTCAAACTAAATGGGGGGTCCAGCACTTGCTCAAGGTTCACATACCAGCCGTAAGGCTCGCTGGGATCAGCTGTTTGTGTCCTGCAGGGAAGACACACTTCAGTGTGGTGTGTAGTAAAGCTGGAGTCCACCATGAAGATGGCTGCTCACAGAATGGAGACTATAATGTGGCAGGCCAAGGCAGATGACTTGGCCACTCCAGCGGCCCATGTCAGAGGAAGGAGAGGGACCAGAGGGGCTTTTTCTCCAATCACACAACGCGTTTCAAAGCTTACGGCTTTGTTGTCAAATCTCTTTGGCTTTTACCTTTTAACTTAGACTGTGTCGTTCACACATGACTGTGTTTTTATCTGGACTGTGTGCGTTATCTATGGCCACATAATAAATGTTACTTACTGGTTCATATGGAAGCAAGTTTTATTGTTTATTCATCATCCTCCAAGTTATCTATTTGTTTCTTATGGATACCTTGACTTTACCAGTGGGCAACATATAGCCTTTGTGTTTCTGTTTCAAAATGTGGAATAGGCTCCCTCAGGAACTAATTTTAGCTAGCTTAGTTAAATAATAAAAAAAAAGCTGGATGTATTCCTAAAAGCACAGAATATGCGTAGCTGGATATTAGAATTTATAAGTGATAACACCAGATACATAAAATATCGGATGCCCTTGGGGGATAAAGAAGGAATTATTTTTTTCCCTATTGGACCATGCCTTTTTCTGGACCCACTTTTTTCCTTCCTTTTGATCTACTTTTGGGATAGGGTAGTTTTGGGACTGTTTCTGAAGGTTTTCTACTGCTGGTAGAGCTTGATGGATAAGTTTAAATTCCAACCTATGTTACAGCTTCTACGTTCAGAGAACATTACCTTTGCTTAGTTACTAGGCTCTGCTCCTTTAAACAATCAACCCCAAGGATTATACGTATCGCCTGTGTTGTAGATGATTTGAATAAATCATTTATACCGAAAACCATTTTTTTTTTAAATTATGTGCATATGTTAACAAAGTATGCATATTTTGCAAACATGATTCTTTGTTGTGCTTTGTAAAATCTGCCCTATTGCGTTTTATTCTTTGTTTTCCCTTTCTTCTGTTCCCCTCTTTCTGTGAAATAAAGGCTTTCTTAACATCCAGAAATCTTTATATTGAAATTGCCGGTTTACAAAACAAAACTCCTTGGCACAGTTTATTTTATTCCTGCTGTCCTCACAAGTTTCAGCTGAGTGTAAATTGCACAGCTCCTCTGGGAAATCTTGTTGTTCACAGAGCATATACGGTAATATTTGCATGTCTGGATGTGCCTGGATATAGTTTTTTCCATCCTAGAAGCAGGTGCAAGTCCCACATGGCTAACTTCCATTATATGCTACAACCCTAGCGCAAGGCACGAGTAGACTGAGCTGCTGCGCTGGACAATGTGTCATCGCCAAGCCCATAGGGATACTTAAAACAATACAAAAGTGCAAATTAAATCTTCACAGAGGCATAGACATGGGCTAGAATTTGTACTGGCTGGCTGGAATTCCCTTATTTTCCAAAGTAAATATTGTCTCTTTTTTACTTTCAAATGTTTTTTAACATTTTACATTAAATCAGTTAATTAACAATGTTATAAAATAAGTACATATATAGACAAGCTCCCCAATTTCTGGCACAACGTACACTGGTCATGTACACCGTAGAAATAGTTTCCCCTTTGAGAATAGAGATGGGGCCCAACCAGAGGTGTAAACAGAACCTTTAAGGTCCCGGTGCAAGAAACCATAAAGGCCCCCCTGGCCCCCGACCAGGGCCCTTCCCACTGATCCCGGAGCCCTTTACTCCCATTGTAGGACCCTTTATTATGGTCCTGCAGCGGGTCACCTTCCTGCCATTTTGAGGTCCCCCCACGGTGGCAGAGCGCCTAAGCCCAGTCACTAGCGCGACCTTTGCGACCCTGGTAGTTCCCCGCCACTGGTGTTAGTAGTTTTTTTATTTTTGTTGTTTTAGTTTTTATTATTTGTCTACCAATTTATTTTATTTCATTTTTTTATTATTTTGCAATTTTATATTTTATTACTCTTTACATATTTTGTAGGACCCCTGTTGGGGGCCTTTGGTGAAATATCTGATGTCTCACTTTTGAGATAGAGAAAATGACTGAGGACAGATTCATGTGTCTCTCTATCTGCAGACTCAGCTGCAAAGAATGATTGAACAGGAATAGCTCTGTACAAAGCTTCCTGTTCATTCATAAACGGAGGCATAGTAAACACAGTTTACTATGCCTCACAAACGAATAACAAAAAAGAAAACAGTAAGTGATCGGTATGGATCACTAACTCTATTCATTAAACTAATACTAAAGTCAATTTTTTTTTAGTTTAACCACTTCAATACCAGACACTTTCGCCCCTTCCCACCCAGGACAATTTTCAGCTTTCAGTGCTGTCGCACTTTGAATGACAATTGCGCGGTCATGCTACACTGTACTCAAACAAAATTTTTATAATTTTGTTCCCACAAATAGAGCTTTCTTTTGGTGGTATTTGATCAACTCTGCATTTTTTATTTTTTGCGATACAAACTAAAAAAGAAAAAAAATTTTGAAAAAAAAAGTTTTTCTTTGTTTCGGTTATAAAATTTTGTTTTCTCCTTCGCTGACGGGCACAAATGAGGTGGCACAGATGGGCACTGATGAGGCGGCACTGATGGGCACTGATGAGTTGGCACTGATAAGGTGGCACTGATGGGCACTGATGAGGATGCACTGATATGTAGAATTGATGGGCACTGACATGCGGCAATGATATGCAGCACTGATGGGCACTGACTGGCAGCTGTGATGGGCACAGACAGGCAGCACTGATTGGCAAATAGGCGGTACTGATTGGCACTGACAGGTGGCACTGACAGGTGGCACTGATGGGCAGCACTGATGTTGAGGTACTGACAGGTTTTACTGCTGGGCATTGGGATGGGCACTGACTGGCACTGTGATGGGCACTGATTAGCACTGATATGGGCACTGATTGGCACTTTGATGGGCACTGTGAGCTGTGTTTTATTTGGGGCACTGACTGACAACGGGAGCGGCATGTAGAGGAACCAATGCCCTTGATTTTCTTCCTGCTGAATGTCTGCGGGAGGGAGAGTTGTAAAAGCAGACATTCAGCGGCTACATGGAGAGATCGGTTCCTCCACATGCCACCGCCCTCCTATCCAGGTGTACAAATGGGCCCCCTGGAGCATGGGGCTGGGCCACAATGGCGACCCCAGTATGTATGCCCCAGGGTCCAACCCAATATTTATTTACTACAGCACCCTACATACTATTTGTTCACATCAGTACCTGCCTTTAAAGAACTTACAACCTATGCTTCTCATCATACATATTCATAATCATACCAGGGCAAATTTAGATAGAAGCCAGTTAACTTACAACCATGTCTTTTGAGTGCGGAAAGAAACCACAATACCCAGAGATAACCCATGCAAGCTAAGGAAGAATCTGCACAATGCAAAGAGTGTCCTAGGCAGGATCTGAGCCAAGAACCACCATTACTGCAAAACAAAAGGGCTAACCACTAAGCTACTATGCTGGAATTAGTAAAACCCTAATTTGCTTGTAAGTGTATATTGATAGGAAAAGAGGGAGAGAGCATAGTGCAATAATGCCTCAATCTATGGTGTTTAGCTGCAACACAGATTCCTAGTGTCGTTCCAGGTAATAGCTTTTATGTAATTAAGGACACTTAATTCTTTCCCACATTGCAACATATCAATTATCGTATTTTTTTTAACATGTTTATTCATTTTGGATTTTATTTTTTAACACTTTAGTTTCAGAGACAATGCCATGTTGTTAATATATTTATTGAATTAAAGTACTTGTTAAAAAAAATTGCACAAGTGCCCTCCTTATGTGACTAAAAGACAAAAAAAAAAGATTCATAAAATGTATATAAACCCAGAAAAAGAACTTTACAATCATATTGAAAATAATTTTATTATTTACAAAGCAAAAGTGGTAAAAGCTTATCATACAAAATTGGAAGTCCAACTATACAGCTTCCTGTTATGGGGTGGCAATGATGCTGCACTGCTCCCGAGATCAGAGCAGTGTTGCCACTTTTATATAGGTTGTGCCTGCTTGCACCACAGTGGGAGGAAGAAAATGTTTCATGGGTTGTGTAAAGCTATGGCACTAGATTTCTCAGATTAAAGTGATATTAAAGGTTTGGTTTTGTTTGCTTTTTTAAATAACAAATGTAGCACCCTGGTCCTAAACAGGGCTGCTAATAAATCTAGTTGTGCTAGGTGGTAACTAGCCTGGCTAATTGGTAGGTTGATCCACTGATTCCTGTCCTAAGTCTGAGTTTGGGGTGGTCTCTCTCTTCTGTCAATAGGTGGCACTGTTGCTTTTGGCATTAGCATAATGGATTACCATAAATTTAGCTAATGGGTAACTAGGTTGTCTCAGCCAATCAGCAGAGGTTTCTTTGACCGCTTTGTATACTGGGATAAACTATTTATTTGGGAGGAGTCAGGTGACCGGGGTTCTTCCCACCCGAGGCTGCGGCCTGGGTGGGTGTGTGTTAAGAAGAAGAAGAAGAAGAAGTTGGAACCTGGTTGCTAGGCCCGAAGCCTGAGGCCTATCCAGGAGGCATGTTTGCTGCTAGGTCCACTTAAGGCCTATCCAGCAGTTTGGGGTTCCGCAAAGGAGAAGCAGCCAAGGTTAAGCCTGAAGTCTGGGGTAGAACCGCATGTGTTAAAGGCTCGGCCTGAGGGGAGCCTGATCCTTGTCGGAGGTAAAGCAGAAGCATAAGGAAATTATTTTGGAAGGCTGCACTTCCAAAAATCCTTTTTTGAAGCTTTATATGACAAGTGGTTGACAAATGGAGCAGGGGACAAAAAGGTAGACGCGTTTTGTTAGCGCTTAGTCATTACCTATTGGAACTAGTCACCACAATCACCTACTGTATAAACTGCTCTAATGTGTCATCATTAGGTAACATTAGGTTACAGGTGAACTAACCAATTAAAATTAGTACTCAACTGGTGTTACGAAGAAAACCTAGCTAGGATACACGGTACTTACACTCATATCTGATGTAAAGATTTCAGTCCAAATCCACTGCAGTGGAAAGGATGAAGTTCTGAAGGAGTACCAGAGCAGACGCTACACCAGCCAGGGACAGTGAAGTGGTGGGAAAGCTTCCGTGGGGACTCATTCAGGAGGGCAGTGAGTAGCTGTGATTAAAGCTTGAAGGAGTACGGCGGGTAGCTGTAAGTAAAGCTTGAAGATTAAGTACAGCGGTTAGCTGTGAGTGAAGCTCTGGGAATCCAGCGGGTGGCTGAGAGTCCAGGAAGTCTAGTGAAAAACGGCGAGCTGAGCTTAAAGTTCTGCAGTGGGTTACTTTGAGTTAAACTGGAAGATCTAGAGTAGGATACTGTGAAAGAAGTGGTTGCTATAGGAGACAGCGGTTGCTACAAAATACAGATTGCTGCATTCAGCTTTAAAGGCCCTTGTTCTGTTTTGCAGTCTGCCTAGTTCTATTTTTATCTGTGGAGTTTGCCTTAATTGCTCTTGCATTTGCCTAAGGGTGTGCTGTGCCCTTAACCCTCTCTCCCCAACGTTCCAGTTAAGAGAAAAAAAAACTCTCTCTGTTAATTTTTACAAAAAGTGACTGGCACCCAATCTTTTCACCTTGCACCACACCCACTATGCCTAGTAACCTGCAACCTGAGGAGGAATGTCAGTTCTCCCTGGCTCTGGGGGTCACCATCAGGCCCTTGGAAGTCGGGGAGACCGATACACAAATATGTCATATTTACCTGCTCTGTGGTTTTGCATTGAGCAGCCCAGATCCTCTACTTCCTGGGTTCCCCACCGGCGCTCCTGGCTGCTCCCCCTTGACCGGTGCCCCCCCAATAGCAAGCCGCTTGCTATGGAGACACTGGTGTATTCTCGCTGCCGAGCCCCTCTCTATGTGTCCATAAGACATGCCCACCCCTACTCTCTCCTCATTGGCTCACTGGCTGTGAAGAACCTCAGGCCCCCCAGTGGCGCTCCTGGCTCCCCCCCCTCCCCGTGCTGAGAGCCCACCATAGCAAGCCGCTTGCTATGGGAGAACTCGTGTGGGCTCACTCCAGAGCCGCCTCTGTGTGTCTATAGATACACAGAGCGAGTCTCGGTCACACCCCCACTCCCTTGTCACTGGCTGTGTGTGACAGTAGTGGGAGATATTCTACAGGCGTACGCACTCCATTTATTCGGCATAGCATTATCTTTTATATTTTATCAAAAATGGGTATTATATTGTGTTTGTGTGCTCTAAAATTCATTAGTGTATTTTTCCCAAAAATTGGCATTTAAAAAAACCGCTTTGTAAATACCACGAGACATAAAAAATTGCAAAACCCACCATTTTATTCTCTAGGGCCTGTGCTTAAAAATATATATATATATATATATTATGTTTGTGGGTTCTAAGTAATTTTCTAGCAAAAAAAAAAAATTATGTTTTTTTACATGTAGGAGAGGAATCTCAGAATTGGTCCAGTAGGGAAGTAGTTAAATACTATGTTAGGCCAACATTTTATATTCCTAATGTGTATCTGTTAAACGATGTACTTGTCTTAAAAAGTATCTTGTTCTCTTTATATTGCCCTGCTTCTCTATTTCAAACTGACCACAACAGGGCATGGAAGTACACCCTTCCCAGCATGGCCAGTAGGGGCACAGCCTGCCTGTCCTCCAAAGATCAGACTTGTGTTAACACGCCATTCACAGCCATTCACTGGGAAGATCAGCGTACTGCTGTTTCTCCACCCCCACATCATTAAGCTGGCATTGGCTGTATGTTTGGGGTCATTGTCCTGCTGTAGAATACATTTGGGGCCAATCACACGCCTCCCTGATGGTATGGCATGATGGATAAGTATCTGCCTGTATTTCTCAGCACTGACCAAATCTCCAACTCCATTTGTAGAAATTCAGCCCCAAACTTGCAAGGAACCTCCACCGTGCTTCACTGTTGCCTGCAGACATTCATTACTGGACCGCTCTCCAGCCGTTCGGCTAACAAACTGCCTCCTTCTACAGCCAAATATTTTTGGTGTAAAGAAGAACAATGACCATGTGGAAAATCAGGAATCCTATGATCCAATTTCAAAGATCAGGCTTAAAGAGGAACTAAACTTTTTCCTCAACTTTACAAGAAGTTTCCATCTTGGGTCAGTTTGATCTGCAGCTGCCATGGTGCTGTATGCATGATCACTTATGACACCAGCCATTTGATGGCTTTACAGTTTAATTGAGAGCACAGGCAACTTTTTACAGTTATCATTCATGCATGCCTTGAATATAACTGTTTGGGAGAAAGTTCAATTGATCGGTTTAGCTCCGCTTTAAATCCATGGAAATACATGAATATCTGCCAGCTGTGCATCAATCCAAGCTAGGCTGGTTAGGCTCCATCATTCATCTCTAGCTATATATCCTGCGAATTTCAGGCTACAAATGACCAGCTTTACCTTTAATAAACCCAATATGTTCAAATTATTAAATTTCCATCATGTTCCATATAGCCATGTGAAGTGCTCTCCTAAAAGAAATATTAGCCAGTAATGTTGTAGAAAAATAATGGTTCTCTCAGTAAATCAATAACTCAATAAATTTTCTATTCATAACACAAATGGAATTTAATATTTACAGCAAGCCAATAACTTACTGGTGTGTGAAACACACCTAATCCACTTAAATATATCTCTCCACCTCAATACGATGGATCGATCTCTCATTGGAGAAATAAAACACTGCCCTGGAACATTATATATGGTGTAATGTTCCCTAGCCTCAAGACTATCACCAATGAATCTTTTGGAAAGGCTATCACTCCAATTTACTCTGACCGTGATTCTGCTTACACCGAAGAAAACTGGATTTGTTACAGTTACACTTTTCGAAACAATGAAAAGAATACACTAAGAATAAAAAGTGAAATAGAAATGTATTATTATTACTAATATATGTAAGTAGAGGCTGCAAAATGGTGCAGAACTGTTAGCAGATATGCAAATAAAATCCAAAAATCCAAAAAGTAAAATATCACTCATTATTATCATTACTAATACTTGTCAAGCACATGTAAGAGGGGCTATGGGATTTGCCAGAATTGGCACCAAAAGCACATGTCCCTACCTTTGTATCCCCAAGGCAGGAATGTCCACACAAGAAGTAGTTTTGCTGCACTTTAATGGTGGTGTTCAGGAAACAGCATTACTGTCTAGACATGTGCATTCGTTTTCGTCTGAATGCATTTTCATCCGAATTTCGGGTATTTTCGTTATCGTTTTAACAAACGATAACAAACGTGCAGAATCCGAAAACCGAAAGATCCAACATAAACAAATGCTTTATTTTCATTTTCGTTGCGACAGCAGTTTGATATCGATAGGAGATTCGACATGACGCTGACAATAGCGATCTGTGTCCGTCGAACCTGTGGTCGAATATGCCTAACCTTAGCTCTATTAGTCCAAGATTATTCTACATAGAGAGAAAAGATTCGACATGAAGATTCGACGAAGCAGTTGCCGCGAGCGGATATTTATGGTCAAATGCTCCGCCCATAGGCTATAGAAGAATTCTAATGTTGGTTGACTAGTAATAATAATTAATAAATATAATTATTACTAGTGTCATACAGCATTAGAATCCTACTATAGCTTGTAGGCAGAACATTCGAACCGAAATGTACGTTTGTGGCGTCGTACAGTTTAGCTGCTCCGTCGAATCTTCTTAGAACATTCGACCGACACCATAAGCCTTCAATGACAGATTCGACCTTAATTATTTCGGATTTTCGGATGAATGCAATTTTTAACGAAACAAAATAAATAAAAACTAATTTTGGGAGTAACGAAATAAATTTATTTTTCAGACGAAAACGAAATTTCAAAACTAAATATTTCAGTGTGCACATGTCTATTACAGTCACATCACAAGGACGTGTACATGATGGACATGTACAGTGCCTTGAAAAAGTATTCATACCCCTTGAAATTTTTGACATTTTGTCAAAAACGTAAATGTATTTTATTGGGATTTTATGTGATAGACCAACACAAAGTGGCACATAATTGTAAAGCTGAAAGGAAAATGAAATATGGTTTTCAAAACTTTTTACAAATAAATATCTAAAAAGTGTGGCGTACATTTGTATTCAGCCCCCTTAAGTCAGATACCCCTAACTAAAATCTTCAGAAGTCACTTAATTAGTAAATAGAGTCCACCTGTGTGTAACTTAATCTCAGTATAAATGTGGCTGTTCTGTGAATCCCTCAGAGGTTTGTTAGAGAACCTTAGTGAATAAACAGCATTATGAAGGCCAAGGAACACACCAGACAGGTCAGGGATAAAGTTGTGGAGAAGTTTAAAGCAGGGTTAGGTTGTAAAAAATATATACCAAGCTTTGAACATCTCACAAAGCACTGTTTAGTCCATCATCTGAAAAATGGAAAGAGTGTGGCACAACTGCAAATCTACCAAGACTTGGCCATTCACCTAAACTGACAGGCCGGGCAGGGACAGCATTAATCAGAGAAGCAGCCAAGAGGCTCATGGTAACTCTGGAGGAGCTGCAGAGATCCACAGCTCAGGTGAGAGAATTTGTTCACAGGACAACTATTAGTCGTGCACTCCACAAATCTGGTCTTTATGGAAGAGTGGCAAGAAGAAAGACATTGTTGAAAGAAAACCATAACAAGTCCCGTTTGCAGTTTGCTAGAAGCCATGTGGGGGACACAGCAAACATGTGGAAAAAGGTGCTCTGGTCAGATGAGACTAAAATTTAAATTTTGGCCTAAAAGCAAAATGTGTGGTGGAAAACAAACACTGCACATCACCCTGAACACACCATCCCCACCGTGAAACATGGTGGTGGCAGCATCATGTTGTGGGGATGCTTTTCTTCAGCAGGGACAGGGAAGCTGGTCAGAGTTGATGGGAAAGATGGATGGAGCCAAATACAGGGCAAGCTTATAAGAAAACCTGTTAGAGTCTCTAAAAGACTTGAGAAGTTCATCTTCCAGCAGGACAACGACCCTAAACATACAGCCAGAGCTACAATGGAATGGTTTAGATCAAACATTATTCATGTGTTAGAATGGCCCAGTCAAAGTCCAGACCTAAATCCAATTGAGAATCTGTGGCAAGACTTGAAAATTGCTGTTCACAGATGCTCTCCATCCAATTTGACAGAGCTTGAGCTATTTTGCAAAGAAGAATGGGCAAAAATGTCACTCTGTAGATGTGCAAAGCTGGTAGAGACATCCCCAAAAAGACTTGCAGCTGTAATTGCAGCAAAAGGTGGTTCTACAAAGTATTGATTCAGGGGGCTGAATACAAATGCGCGCCACACTTTTCACATATTTATTTGTAAAAAATTGTGAAAACCATTTATCATTTCCCTTCCACTTCACAATTATGTGCCACTTTGCTTGGTCTATCACATAAAATCACAATAAAATAAATTTACGTTTTTGGTTGTAACATGACAAAATGTGGAAGATTTCAAGGAGTATGAATACTTTTTCAAGGCACAGTAAGTAACTTTCAGGTTTCAGGGAACCCCTGCTAATAATTACTATCAGGGCTTTTTTTCTCGGAGAATAGGTGCAGGAACTCCCCCCGTCTGAGTCACCCCTTGTCTCTGCCCCTACCCTCCTCTGACCACCGTCCCTTGATTCCACCCCTTACCCACCTACCAGTACTGCCCCTTTTAGAGAATACAGAACCAAGTATCATTTTGTGGTGCTAAATCATTTGTATGAAACATGTTGATGATAAAAAGAAAAGCAGTAAAATAGATCCCCTGCAGTCAGCAACAATAGAATCCCAGCAATAGATCCCCACACAACAATAGACTCCCCCAGCAACAGTGTACTCCACCCCAACAACAATAGATTCCCTTCAGCAACAGTGAACCACCCACAACAAAATATCACACCCAGTAACAAAATATCCACCCAAGCAACATTAGACCTCCCCCCAGCAGCAACAACAGATCTCCCAGCAGCCAGCATCAATGGATCCTCCAGCAGCCAGTAAAAATAGACCTCTCCCTCAACAGTAGATCCCTTCCAGCAACATAAGACCCCCCAGCAATAATAGACTCCCCATCAGCAACAATAGACCCTCACACAAAATCAGATCCTCACCAGTGACAATAGATCCCCCAGCAGCCAACATCAATAGACCCTCCAGCACACCCCACACCCCATCCTATTACATACATTCAGTGCTGGAGGTGCCGGAACTGCATTCCCCCGCATTCCCGCTGAAAAAAAGCCCCGATTACTATATCCACCACTCAGTGCATAGTGAGTTGAAATATAATAAAAAAAGGATTAAGTAGTGTGGTGTACTTAGCATATTAAAAACCGAGGACTGTTTTAGAATTTTTAATTAGTCAGTTGGAAAGTCAGTAGAGAAGCATTCCCTAAATTGTTGGTCTGTGAAGTGCCCTTTTAAATTGGTGGTCAGTGGAGAAGGGCCCTGTTATGTTGGTGGTCAGTGGGAGAAAAGCCAGAGGGAAAATTCTCCCTACATTGAAGGTCAGTGGAAATAATTTTCCTTTTATTTGTGGTCAGTGGGAGGAAGGGGCCCATTACAATGGGTCATTATGAATAATTATTTTTACCATGAGTGCATTGCCACTTTAAATATTATTACCATGTGATCAAAAGTTTATACATAAAAATTCATCAAATAAATAGCAATTAAATTAAAAATTCATATATCAAACTTTCATATCAATTAAGTGCTATAAATGAATAAAGTGCAATACTTGAGTAAAGTGCGATGTGTAAAAAAAGGCCATCAAAGTGCAAATGCCAAAGATTAAACAAACAAAAGTCCCAGATATAGAATCCTCCAAAGCTGAAGTGATGGCAAAATCAAACAAAAGACTTCTTGTGAAGAGTCCCACCACCAATATATACCCTCCTTAGCAGATTGATCAGTATCGAGGATGTGCAATGATGTCACAAGTAGCTGCCCAACGCGTTTCATGTAAGCACACGTCATTAGGGGAACATAGTGTCTAACAGACACTAAGGGCAGGTGGTTTTTATCTTTCTCTTTTTAGTTTCTTTGAGAAGAATGCCTTCTTATAGATAGCTAAAAAAAAACTCATTAGTATCAATGACTACTTATCTGGGAACCCCCCCGAGGTGGGGACCTTATGATTACACAGGACCCTGGTTGAGAAACGCTGGTCTATTACAAGTGTTAGTTTCTAGGTTGTTATTTTAATGGATGTGTTCAGAAACCAGTTTACAGCAGATGTAAATTGTGCTTAATGTAATCATTTTAAAATGCAAAGTTTAGCTCATGTTATTTATGGCATATTTGATATTGTACCAACTACCATTTTCAGTTCTTTTAAGGGTATAGTTTGACAAATACATATTACATTTATTATTTGTTATTTTTTTTTTTTTTTTGCTTAATGTAATACATATCTATCTCAAAATGTTTTAAAGTGCTGGAACATTTTTTTTTAACCTTTAGGTGTGACTGTTCTCGCTGTTATCTATAGAGACTACATGACTATACAAATTATTGTAAATACTGGCACGTGATTGTATCCTAATGCTAAAAACAAGAACACATGGTGCAGTCAACAAGATAGCACATTGGTTTCAGGAAGATAAATGAAGTATTCCAAGGCACTCATAAAAGCAGATGCAGAGTGAGCAGACAGTGAATATTAAAGGCTGGTCCTAATCAGCTGACTTGGCACTTTTCTTTCAATGGCTTATATATATATATATTACACTGACTTATACTGCAATTTATCCGTGGGCCCACATTCATACCCAGATGGCTGTACACACAGCATACACCGATGTTGAGTGCTTATGGTGCAATCCTAACTTTCCATGTCCATGGATTTTCCTAATAATGTAACTTTTTTTGCCTTCTTAAACAAAGAATGTAAACAAAGAATGTAACCAGTTAAGTAA
This sequence comes from Aquarana catesbeiana, assembly GCF_042186555.1. Lineage (NCBI taxonomy): Eukaryota > Metazoa > Chordata > Amphibia > Anura > Ranidae > Aquarana > Aquarana catesbeiana. Next base: position 72,275,875 of record NC_133334.1, read on the forward strand.
GCAATAAAATGCACAAAGCCAACAAGCATGTCAGCCCCCCCCCATACATTATGATACTGTAGGAAAAAGAATATGTACATGTATTTATGACTGAAATCTCCATTCCAAGCACCAGGGTAAGAAATCTTTCATGCTGGCTAGTGTTTGAACTTCTGCGCTGTCAGAAACCATGAATCAGACTGAGACAGAAGTATAGTTAAATCTCACTTGTTTAATAATAATAAAAAAAGGTAAACAAAGTAAACGTAGCCAAAACATAGCCAGAGTTCAGGAACCGGAACGGATAGTCAGTCAAGCCAAAACGTCAGAGAGCCAGAGATGAGCTTAGTAGAACAGCAAGCAGGATCTGGAGCCAGAAGGAATATCAGCCAAGCAAGTCTTTAACAGGAACACAGGAGAGCGTCTCTAGAGATGTGACCAAGGCGAAGGCAGAGATCATCTGAGCTGGACGGCTTAAGTAAACAGGACTGATGAGCAGGATATCATCAACAGGTGAGTCACTGTGGAGAGATGGGAACTGGCAATTAGCTGACAGCTGAGCGGCCAGCTTTGAGAAGGAAGGGCTGAGCCCAGCCCTGACATGAGCATACACAAAAGATGTATGCCTGCAATACCATGCCTGCCACATACTGAGGCTTTTTACAAATTAGGTAAACCTCTGACATGAGAAATGAACAAAGCCTATCCCTCCAAAGTGTGTACTAGTCTAAGTCCAGAGCACTAAATGTATTTTTTTTTGCTGCTTCATTCATCTGCTATCTGTCACTTCTGACACCTAAAAAAAAGGTGACGGGGAGGAAGCCGCAGCACACAGCCTGTGATTGACAGCCTCAGCTCTGTTCCTGTGTGCTATGTGTAGGGTGGGAGGGGGGGGGGGGTGTCCCTTCCCTCCATTCAGCTCTCACTGAGCTCTGCAGGGTGTAACTTCAGCTTCTTGCCCCCTGGTTTGTGAAAGCCAAGAAAAGCTGTATAAAGGATGCACTTTAAACGGATGTAGGGAAGACAGGGTTGAAGATAAACTGGTACAATTTACGTAGGAGGTTTTGTTTGATCCCTGTGTAAACCTGAAGCTATTCACATCACTGGGTATATGTAAAGGTTTACAACCACTTTAAGCCCTTCATCTCCCTGAGACTTTTTAAGTGTGTGTTAACACCAGGAGGCGGAGGCAGCTTCCTAATCACGTGATCACTGTGATCGAGAGTACATTGGCTCCTGCTGCTGTCAATCAAATCCAATGATGCGGGCGCCGGGGGCGAGGCCAAGTCCTGCATTCGGCCTCTAAGGACGCAGAATGCTGGATTCGGGAGCACACCCGCAAGGTAACCCCCTCAGAGAAGAGCTTCTCCGAGGGGGTTATCAGATGTGGGGAGGAGCCATGAGAGCCGCCGAGGGACCCCAGAAGAGCAGGTGCGGGGCCACTCTGTGCAAAACCAGCTGCACAGTGGAGGTAAGTATGATATGTTTGTTATTTAAAAAATCACAATCACTTTAATTATCACTCTGTGTCCTTGATGCAGTTTTATTGCTACATGGTATATGCACTGAAAAAAGATAGAGATGGTCATGGTTATCTGGTAAGCAGCTGATTTTTCTTGCTTCCTTTCACGGGGGTATTGGAATCCATTTGAGCAATAGGTTTGTGGCTACATGTTATATGCACTGAAAAATGCCAACGGGGGTTAGATAACATTAGAGAAAAACATCTTTACTTCAGGCACACCAGGGCCTAATTAACATGCATTTGGACAATGGAGCAAATATTCCATAGCAAACAACACAATGGTAGTATATTTTGATGCAAACGCTGTAGCTTGTGTGTATAATTGTAGTATTGCACATATCATGGATGTATAGTCAATTCTGAAGATCATACAATTTGCTTGAGCTATACTGTATATTCTTTAGTAAACCAGGCAATGGATATCTTCAAGCGATTCCCTTGGTACAGATAAAAACTTATTCTAGGATTTTAATTGAGGACATATGCTAATTTACATGTTAGCAGACAGAAACGGAGACAAAACTATCTAGATCCAAAACTTTTTTTAGTTTTGGATAGAGAAGGCAATGGTTACAAATATATTTTTATCTGTATCCTGTAGGATAGATTTCTCTTGACTCACTGTCCTGGAGAAACAATAGGAAGTAAGAATAAATCTCTTAAAAATCAAAAAATCGCCTCTTAGACCAGTGGTCTCCAAACTGTGGCCCTTTGTTTGCCTTTATCCGGCCCTTGGGACACTATTCCTTCAACTGACACCAACAATGGGGCATAATTCCAGCTACTGATACAAACAATGGGGCATAATTCCAGCTACTGATCCCAACAATGGGGGATAATTCCAGCTACGGATCCCAGCAATGGAGCATAATTCCAGCTACTGATCCCAACAATGGGGGATAATTCCAGCTACTGATCCCAACAATGGGGCATAATTCCAGCTACTGATCCCAACAATGGGGCATAATTCCAGCTACTGATCCCAACAATGGGGGATAATTCCAGCTACTGATCCCAACAATGGGGCATAATTCCAGCTACTGATCCCAACAATGGGGCATAATTCCAGCTACTGATCCCAACAATGGGGCATAATTCCAGCTACTGATACCAACAATGAAGCATAATTCTAGCTACTGATCCCAACAATGAGGCATAATTCCAGCTACTGATATCAACAATAGGGCATAATTCCAGCTACTGATCCCAACAATGGGGCTTAATTCCAGCTACTGATCCCAACAATGGGGCATAATTCCAGCTACTGGTCCCAACAATGAAGCATAATTCTAGCTACTGATACCAACAACGAAGCATAATTCCAGCTACTGATCCCAACAATGGGGCATAATTCCAGCTACTGATCCCAACAATGGGGCATAATTCCAGCTACTGACCCCAACAATGGGGCATAATTCCAGCTACTGATCCCAACAATGGGGCATAATTCCAGCTACTGATCCCAACTATGGGGCATGATTCCAGCTACTGATACAAACAATGGGGCATAATTCCAGCTACTGATACCAACAATGATGCACTATTTCTCCCAATGACACCAATGATGGGGCACTCTTCCTCCCCTTAGTACAGGTTTACATGTAATAGTGGGAGGAATTGTTTGCATTGTTTACTCCCACTAATGCCAGAACAATTTCTACAGCCAATGGCCACTCAGACCCCCCAAAAGTCTGAAGGACAGTAAACTGGCCCTTTGTTTAGAAATTTTGGGGGCCTCTGCCTAATGCCACGTACACACGGGCGGACTTTTCGACAGACTTTCGAACGAACGGACTAGCCTACACACGATCACACCAAAGTCCAAGGGATTCGTACGTGATGACGTACACTGGACTAAAATAAGGAAGTTGATAGCCAGTAGCCAATAGCTGCCCTAGCGTCAATTTTCGTCCGTCGGACTAGCATACAGACGAGGGGACTTTTCGACTGGACTCGAGTCCGTTGGACAAATTTGAAACATGTTCCAAATCTAAAGTCAGTAAGATTTTTTGACCGAAAAAGTCCACTGCAGGTCCGATGAAGACCACACACAATCGGATTGTCCGCCAGATTCGGTCCGTCGGACCAGTCCGGTCAAAAAGTCTGCCCGTGTGTACACGGCATTAGACAGTTGTTACTGGCCAGATGTTCCCTCTATGTTGTGTTTCCTTTTACTATCTATCCCAAAGTCAATGGCCACCAGCAGGGATAGAAAAAAAACAAAAAAATCTCTATGCTTCGGTATATCTAGAGTGACATCATCACACCTCGCATATGATTGGATGAGCGGGACGGATCCAAAGCAGCCCATAGGAAAGCTATGCAATTAATTTATATGTGCTGCAAAGCCATTTTTGGCCCCCGGATGTTGTAAGTGTGTAGATTTTATGTACAAATACAATTTTATATGCAGTTTTACGCTATGGAAGCACTTTCTGCCTTTTGTCACTGCGGCTGGATGTCTGGAGCAGTGGTGATCTATTGGCTGAGGGTTGGCCTCATTAACCCTGCAAGCGACGTTTGACCATTTTCTGAGATAGCGATGGTCATGGTTATCTGGTAAGCAGCTGATTTTTCTTGCTTCTTTTCACGGGTGTATTAGAATCCATTTGAGCAATAGGTTTGCGGCATTGTGTGATCGCTAGAACATTTCTGCTGGAATTCTCTCTTTTACACATGTACTTTGGACATTTTTTCTTTTTTTCTTTGGGACTTATTTTGTGTATTACTATTTTTAGACACTGTTTTTAATTCTTTTAAATAATTTTTATGTTCATTGTTTTGGAGAAAATGTAAGCACATGTGGACTATATATTATTTTGTTTAAAGTAGAACTATAGGAAAAACTTTTTTTCATTTTGGATAGAGTAAGGGAGGGTTATAACCCCTGTCAGATTTTTTTTCACCATCTGTGTCTTTCAGAGATTTCCTTTTACTTCTTGTCCCATAGCCAAACAAGTGAAAGGAAATACCTCCAAATTAAGGGAATTCCCTGGGGACCCTCAGGCAACCAGAACTAGTGTCCCCATCGGAAGATTTCCCCTCTATTACTTTTTTGGGGACAATACAAACTTTGGGATTTTTTTTTTTTCAATGATAACAGTAAACAGGACAAATAAAGTGGGTGAATCTCTCTAATAGGGCACAGACAGATAAAAACTGACATGTGTTCTAATCCGTCTACACTCTGTCCAAAACTGAAGAAAAGTTTTGCCTTTAGTTATAACTTTAACCACTTCAATACCAGGCACTTAGACACCTTCCTGCCCAAGCCAATTTTCAGCTCTCAGCGCTGTAGCAATTTGAATGACAATTGCACGGCAACAAATATACAAAACAACAAACCGAAAATTTAGAAAAAAAAAAGTTTTTCTTTGTTTCTGTTAATTTTTTTGTAAATAAGTACATTTTCTTCTTCAATGATGCGCACTGATATGGCTGCACTGATGGGCACTGATAAGGAGGCACTGATGGGCACCGATGAGGTGGCACCAATGAGGTGGCACTGATGAGGGGGCACTGACGGGCACTGATAGGCGGCACTGATGGGTACTGATAGGTGGCACTGGGCACTGATAGGTGGCACTGGTATGCGGCACTGATGGATACTCATAGGTGGCACTGATGGGCACTCATAGGTGGCACTGATGGGCACTCATAGGCGGCACTGATGGGTACTTATGGGTGGCACTGATGGGTACTAATGGGTGGCACTGATAGGTGGTATGGATGGGCACTGATGGGCACTGATAGGTGGGCACTGATGGGCACGGATGGGCACTAATATATGGCATTGCTGGACATTCATGGGTGGCACTGATGACACTGATGGGTGGCATTGCCTGGCATCACTGATTTAATTTGTTACATGATGGTACCAGTCAGTGCCCACTTGTGGGCACTAATTGGCACAGATTGGGCATTCGTGTGGATGACCATGGGGTACATACCTGGCCATCCACATGTTGCCCCCTTCCCTGGTGGACCTGGAGGCTTCCCTGGTATCCTCTACTCACGTCTGTCAGACACGAGTGAAGAAAAGCCGATCAACGGCTTTTCCTGTTTACATCGTGATCAGCCGTGATTGGACACAGCTGATCACGTGGTAAAGAGCCTCCAAGATCGGTGTAGTGGTGTGTCAGACTGACACACCGCAGCACCGATCGCCGCGATGCGCGTCCCCACAGGCTTAAAAAAAAGGCTTAATCTTCCAAGTTGGGACACACACAGCAGTAAAAACCTGGCAGAGGGTCTAATCCTTCTCCACTCTATCCAAAACAGAACAAAGTTTGAACTTTAGATACACTTTAAGACCTCATTTACATACGTATCTAAGTGTAAAAAATGTGTGCAGAAACCGAGTTAATGCTATAATTCCATATCCAAAATAATTTGTGCAAAGCAGCACCTCAACCATGTGATATAACCATAGTGCATACAAATATATAGAAAACAGAGCCGCGCTTATGCAATGCTGAGAAATATGAGTACACATTCAGTAAAACATAATAATATTGTAGAATATAGATTAAAGCCCATGTGAATATGTTAGAAATTAGTGAACAAATCTTTAAAAATTCTTTGAAAGGATTCCAACACCAGCAGTGATATAAAACTCTATATGTGAAACCTATACCTCCGATGATAGGATCGCTTACCAGATCATATTGACCCTCTATCTCTAGAAAGGTCAATTGCGCAATAATCATGAGATCTATAAGGTGTTGTAGATAGAGATGCACTCCTGCGGGAACTGACAACCACTGGTTTCCTCTAGACCGGCCACGCCAGATACCATGGACAGAGGTATAGAGTTAAAAAATGCTATAATAAATCATCCAATTGTTTTATTAAAATAATTAAAATTGCACTTACATAAGTAAATGAATAAAACGCCAGACTTTATAGTCTTTTGACACGATGATGTCAGCATGCAGCACCACCCTACATGTTTTGTCATAAATGACGTCTTCCGAGGCACAATACGTATCTGAGTGTACATCCAGGCAAAGGGCTGTGTTTGCCTGCACAGGATGCACAGGCGTTTCTTGCATCCGCAAGAGCTGCACATACATACACTTTCTGCATTCGGGGATACGCACCTGCATGGCTGTCATATTGGGACCAGCGGCTGTGTCCATGTAGCTGATGCAATCTGTGCGGCCAAATGTGGCCCTATGCAAGGATGCACGCTTAAAGTGGTTCTAAAGCCTTAACGGAGATCACTGGGCCCTCTGGGGTTATAAATTGGGGGCTAGTCATGGCTGGGAATTTGTTTGTCACTTCCTATTTCCTGTTTCACTCACACACAGCAGTTTCACTTTATTCAAGGTGAGTCCACTCTCTTTGATGGATGCTAATCATCCATTCACTCCCTTCACATGTGAGCACTTACCTTTAGCATGGTCCGCCATATACATTGTTTCACACATTATTATGTTCACTCACATGGTTCATTCATGAACACACCGCTACACATTCATCTAATTTATTTCACTGTCTCTGAGTTTATAAGTCCATCTAGCTGTGAACAACATTGGTGCATATGTAAATATATATATTTTTCATTACATTGTATACTTCATGGTTACTCTGCTCGTATAGTACCAACTGATATACATATATTCCTATTTCAGCTGACATATACAATGGACTACATACTCTCTCACACTGTTTTTGCCATACTTTTTTTATCTACACATTTTATTTATTTATTTATTTATTTATTTATTTATTTATTTATTATTATTTTATTTTTTTCTATTATCCCCTGAATTCTAAGACCATACCATTTTTGAACCAGATTGGTTCATGCATATACATACTTATATCATATACTACTTTACTTCTATGCTTTTATGACAGCATCTATTGATACATTCATTTATGTTTCAGTTGACATTATAAATCTATACTGGGAGATCTTTGATGACACACATCCCCATCCCGGCCATGTCTGCCCCCCGTTTGTTCTCTGTTGGGTTGGATTTTCCTCTGCCTCCTCAGCTCCTGAGCTGGACGTTCATTACTGCCGCCTCTGGGTTTTCAGCATTTGTCAGTCTGATCCAGCCTTCAGTGAGAATAGGGCCATGCATTTTGGACCCTCTTGACTAATTGCCAAGATACCATCTCTGTGTTGATACTTATTTGGTTCATTGGTTCACTCCCTACAGATGTACTACACACGCATCTACCCCTGATGAAGCGAGCATGGTCTTGCGAAGCGCGGTGGGATACTTTTCATGCCTGTGTACTGTGTACTGTGCAATTTACATTTTATACCATGATACGTGTAATGACATTTTTTTACTCTATGTATCATTTCAGTGGCTTGGCTATGATTCATGTTGTTTATGTTTGCATGACAATTTTAATATATTTTGAGACTGCATTTACTCTGCTAATTGTTGACTAACCACATTCACCTCATTTAAAGTCCATTTAAAGGTGATTTCCTGTTTTTTGTTGCATATATTGGGATGGAGGTGGTTTGCGGGTGACTCCAGACCTTTTTTTTTTTTTTCTAAAGCGTTAACATTTTTCACCTTAATGGATTCTCTCCATTAAGATGAAAAACTTTCTCTGCTGCAGCTGCCGTTCAGACCCCTCCTTTTACTTACCCATCCGATCCAGCAATGTGCATGAGCACAACGGCTCCGGCTTCTATCAATCTGTCCAAAGAGAAGAGCGACAGCAGTGGGAGCCATGGGGTGCTCATGCACATTGCTGGATCGGATGGGCTCAGGTAAGGCAAAGGAGGGGTCTGGATGGCAGCTACAGCAGAGAAAGTTTTTCATAGGGATTGGCTCCCACTGCTGTCAATCAAATCCAGTGACATGGGAGCGGGGGGGCTGAGCCGAGTCCCGCTGTCCATGTCAATGGACGCAGCAGCGGAACTCTGGAGCGAGCCCACACGGGTGCCTCCATGAAAAGCGGCTTTCCATGGAGGCACCCGATGAAGAAGAGGGACCTGGAGCGCCCAAGGGGGGCCCCAGAAGAATAGGATCGGAGCTGCTCTGTGCAAAACCATTGCACAGAGCAGGTAAGTATAGGCATGTTTGTTATTTTTATTTAAAAAAATTAAGCTTTATAAACCACTTTAAGTATGCTCATGTGAATGAGGCACAATAGGTTACATACAGAGATCTAAACAGCTCTGTCATGACTCTGTCAGCTATAGAAAAGTTGGAGTTGTTTCAAACATGGAAAATAGCGAATGACACAGAAATGTTAATGAGATATTATGATATATACAGCATGTAAACAACAATACAAACCACTGGTGTCTATATTACCAGAATAATGTAAATTATATGGGTAGTTCAGCTTTTATCAGCACACAACCTACACATTAAGCAATGTGCCCGATGTAAAGGTGCTATTTTATTATAGAACAGTTGACATTTAAAAGACATTTTCTTTCAGCTATTACAAAGCCATTTGATCAAGGTTGTGACAAGAACAGACCTCAAGAATGGAAAGTGAGACTTACCGGGTAGAGCAAGACTCGAAGATGTATTTTCCGGTTCACAGTAATCAACATCTGCTTCGCTGGTGTTTGCCACAATAAAATTGAATTCGATGTCATTGTCACACACAATTTCTTCGGAAGAAAGATTATCCAGTTCAACTCTCACAGCGGACATTGTTAAAATTGTAGAACATCTCTTTATTAAAAATTAAAAAAAAAAAAAAAATTCACCTTGCGGAGGCAAAAAAAAAAATTGCAAAAGTTTTACTATTAATTTCTGAGTTACCTCCTAAGCACTTTTTCTCTGCACTTCAATCAGCTTGCTTTGTGGTTCCACAAGGAAGTGTTAAAACAGTTTCTAAAAGAGGAGACACCTCAATGCTTCAATTATTTATTCCTCTGCCAGACTTGAAGGAGTCGTTGTCTTTGAAAGTGCTGGATACTGTCACAGGGAGTGCGGGGCTCTCTGCCTCGGCCTCAGATCTAGGAACATGTTCTGGGTTTGTATCTCTGACAAGTTTATGTACCAGCTGGGTGGGGCGCAGTGTTGCCACTCTGAAACTTTGATGCTTCAGCCTAACACAGGATTCTACAGTTCCCGCATTCTGCACTACGCTACTAAACTTACGTTTTTCTCCTCTAAATAGAACTGCCACAAAGGTTGTGTTAAAGGGAAACATGAACTTATAATACATCTAAACAATGCACCAGTACAACCCCATCTAAAAGACAATAGAAATTCCAAACTAAAACAAAGACTCACTTGTCATTTTGTCATCTGCAGGCTTTTTTCTTGTTCCATTAAAAGTCATTTTAACCACTTCCCTACTGCTGTTCATCTTCTTTAACCACTTCAGCCCCGGAAGATTTTACCCCCTTCCTGACCAGAGCACTTTTTTGCGATTCGGCAATGCGCCGCTTTAACTGACAATTGCGCGGTTGTGCGACATTGTACCCAAATGAAATTGACGTCCTTTTTTTCCCACAAATAGAGCTTTCTTTTGGTGGTATTTGATCACCTCTGCGGTTTTTATTTTTTGCTCTATAAACAAAAAAATAGCGACAATTTCGAAAAAAACGCATTCTTTTTTACTTTTTGCTAGAATAAATATCCCCCAAAAATATATAAAAAACCCAATTTTCCCTCAGTTTAGGCCGATACGTATTCTTCTACATATTTTTGGTTAAAAAAAAAATCGGTTTTAATTCTTTGTCTTTTGACTATAAGATAAAATATATAGCATTATCGTAAAAACAGATGTATCAGATAAAGAAAGTGGTGCTGACTGTAATGCCCTGTACACACGGTCTGATTTTCCGATGGAAAAAGTGCGATCGGATTGTGTTGTCGGAAATTCCGATCATGTGTGGGCTCCATCTGACTTTTTCAATCGGAATTTCTGACACACAAAGTTTGTTGTGTCCGACACACAAAGTTTGAGAGCAGGCTATAAAATTTTCCGACAACAAAATCCAATCGGTTAAATTCCGATCGTGTGTACACAAATCCGACGCACAAAGTGCCACGCATGCTCAGAATAAATTAAGAGATGAAAGCTATTGGCTACTGCCCCATTTATAGTCCCGATGTACATGTTTTACATCACCGCGTTCAGAACGATCGGATTTTCCGACAACTTTGTGCGACTGTGTGTATGCAAGACAAGTTTGAGCCAACATCCGTCGGAAAAAAATCCATGGATTTTGTTGTCGGAATGTCCGATCAATGTCCGATCGTGTGTACAGGGCATAATGTCCTTAGTAGACAAGGCACCTCATCCCGAGGATAAATTACAAAAAAGAGCAACAGTGGAGGGATTATAGCGGTACCAAGAACAAAATAATACAACTTATATATAAAAATATCACATTTTATTACAATGCATTAAAAACACCAATAATGCAATATATAAGAACACATATACAAAAACAAAAAAATATATAATATAGAGGAGCAGGTAGGCAATCTACAAGCCAATATGGTGGTGACCAGAGTGGAAATAATAGGTCACTTCTTCCCTACTAGTTTCGCCCAAAGCATTGGCTTCCTCAGGGGAATAGAATACAGGAGAATACATACATTGCTCTGAAAAAAGAAACAGAGAACATTAATTCAAAAAATAATAAGAAGAAACAATGTCAGATAGATGCGTGTTGTTGAATGGTTAGGCAACATAATATCTGTCCAGATCCCTCCCCCCGATGTATCAGATAGCACCCACAGAAAAGCAGGAGGCAGTGCTGTTTTCCCAAATGTGCGGTCTGGGCAGCCCGTGTGGAAAAGGGGGAACTGTGTGAAGTGTCCCTGGAGTCTGCGGCCTGGGATGGAGATGGGCCAAGCAATGTCATTCTCATCTGTCAAAAGGTACCTGCTCCCCGTAACAACAACAACAAAAAAAAAAGTTTCAAATGTGTTGGGGTGGAAAGGAGGTTGAGTACATTCATGCAGTAATTTACTTTTTGAAAATTTGCTTTAACCACTTCATCCCTGGAAGATTTTACCCCCTTCCTGACCAGATCACTTTTTACAATTTGGCACTGCGTCGATTTAACTGACAATTGCGCGGTCGTGCAACGTTGTACCCAAAGGAAAATTGCCTCCTTTCTTTCCCACAAATAGAGCTTTCTGTTGGTAGTATTTGATCACCTCTGTGGTTCTTATTTTTTGTGCTATAAACATAAAAAGAGCAACAATTTTGAAAAAAAAAAATGCAATATTTTTTACTTTTTGCTATAATAAATATCCCCCAAAAATATATAAAAAAAAATTTTTTCCTCAGTTTAGGCTGATATATATTCTTCTACATATTTTTGGTAAAAAAAATCGCAATAAGCATATATTGATTGGTTTGTGCAAAAGTTATAGCGTCTACAAAATAGGGGATAGTTTTATGGCATTTTTATTATAATTATTTTTTATTAGTAATGGCAGCGATCTGAGATTTTTATCATGACTGCGACATTATAGCGGACACATCGGACACTTTTGACACTATTTTGGGACCATTGTCATTTATACAGCGATCAGTGCTATAAAAATACACTGATTACTGTGTAAATGACACTGGCAGGGAAGGGGTTAACCACTAGGGGGCGATGAAGGGGTTAAGTGTGTCCTAGGGAGTAATTCTAACTGTGGGGGGAGGGGCTACCACTGACATGACAGCGATCACTGCTCCCGATCACAGGTGAGAGAGGTGATCTCTGTCATGTCACTAGGCAGAACAGGGAAATGCCTTGTTTACATAGGCATCTCCCCATTCTACCTCTCCACACCGCAATCGTGGACCGCCAGAGAACATCGAGTTCCCGGGACCCGCGGGCACGCTTATGCAGCGTGCCCGAAAGGCGGCAAATTTAAAGGGACGTACCTGTATGCCCATTTGCCTGCCTGTGCCATTCTGCCAACGTACATCTGTGTGCGGCGGTCGGCAAGTGGTTAAACATTGAATTGGTGGACGCTTATTTCTGCAGCGCTGTGCACCCAGTAAATGACTTGTAAAATGAGCAATCCTTGGACAGCCTGGTTTATAGATACCCCACAACATAGGTGTGCACCCCAAAACTCAAACACACATGCCTTTCTCTGCAGCCTCAGCTGCATTGGACAGTAAATGAATGGGAAGTGCTCTGTGCTGAGTGGCTTCCTGTTCATCCCCAAACTGAAGCATAGTAAACACAGTTTACTATGCTTCGGTTATGAATGAACACAGTGAGTGAGTGTGTTCATTTAGAAAAGGAAGGGGCCGGTAAATTAAATATTGACTAGCCCTTTGCCCAGCTTTCCATCCTGAAAGATCCCCTGCGGCAGCTGAGAGGAGGAAACCAGCAACACTGCGGAGTGGACAACACGAGGGGAAGCCTGGGCAGTAAGAGGAATCAGCACCACACAGAGTGATCAGGGTGTGTCCAGACACACCTGGAACAACCCCTGAGCATGCCTATGCCCCACAGGGTTCATCAGCCATCAGCCACTGTTCCTAAAGAAGCTTGCAGTCTAATGTCCCATCATAAACCAAAATCACCAGTACACCTTATTTGAACAGATGCAGAAAAAAAATGCTTACATGTTTTCGATGAACATATCCGTAGCCTCCCTGGCGGTTTTCCCGAATGTGGCTCGGGGTTAAATTTCAGCACCATTAGCGGTAACCCTGAGCCACACTCTGGATTGCATTGCAGGATCCTGGTGCGCTGTACTTACCTTGTCCCCAGGATCCTGCAATGTCCCCCGCACTGTCCGTGGGCTCCGTCCTCCTCAGAAGCCTCTCTGTGCCAGGCTCCGTTCCCTGCGAGTGTCGCGACGCACGGGGGCGGAGCCTGGTGGCAAATTAAAAAAAAAAAAAATCATAACACATACAGTACTGTAATCTTACAGATTACAGTACTGTATGAAATTATTTCACATCCCTTTTGTCCCCAGTGCTTTGTCCAGTGCTTTGGCCCATGCCCTGCATGCAGTTTTATATTATATACACTGTTCTTTCTGCCTGGAAACTGGAGATTGTCCATAGCAACCAAAAAGTGTCCCTTTAAGTCAAAAGTGGTTTTAGACCAGCTAGAAAACAGCGATAGTAAATTAGAACACTTGCAGAATTGAGCGATAGTGAATCGTGGGGAAATGTATTTTATTATTATTATATTATTATTTTTTTTAATTATTTATATTTATTTATTATATTATAATTTGTGTTTTTGTGTTTCAAACTTCATCATACCCGGGATATCTACTATACTCTTGGTGGACAGATTTAAGTGTGTTATTGTTAAGAATTACAGGCCTACAATATAAAACGCCAAATTTCTATGCAAAACAATTGTACCGCTTTCAGCACCCAAAATCCGAAATAATCATACCGCCAGGGAGGTTAAAGAGGAACTGCAGTTTGCTCACATAATTTGTAATAAAAACATCTTTGCCATTCTGAAGCTTCCCTCCATCCACTTTGCATATTATTTTATATAGACTGCGATTCTGTACTTGCCAAATGTGCTGCAGAAATCTCCTTTCACTGAGTCTGGCTGCAATAATTTTAACTGTGGGCAGCTAAAACTGCTGCCTGTTCACTTCATGGATTTACACAGACACACAGAGTCCAGCTCTGCAGCTCTCATTGGCCCTCTTATGACTCATCCCCTCTTCCCTTCCTGGCAAACTCTCACGAGAGTGAGAGAGAGAGAGCTGTGCATGATGTCATAAGCCTAGGCTAATGACCAGACAAGAAACAGGAAATGGGCTGTAATAGGTATTTACTGGCAGAAACAAATAAATTGTTTTACTATCTAAAGTTAAAACAACAAGGGCAGAAGATTTAATAGATGAAAAAATGACTGAAGTTCCACTTTAAAGTGGTTGTAAGCGTTTGATTTTTTTTTTTTTTTAAATAACAAACTTGCCTATACTTACCTGCTCTGTGCAGTGGTTTTGCACAGAGTAGCCCCAATCCTCTTCTTCTGGGTTCCCCCACCGGCACTCCAGGCCCCTCCTCTTCATCAGGTGCCCCCAGGGAAAGCCACTTTCCTTGGGGGCACCCGTGCAGTTTCTCTCCCGAGTCCTGGTGCTGTGTCCATTGATGCAGACAGCGAGACTCAGCCCCACCCCCCCCCCTCCCTTGTCACAGCTTTTGATTGACAGCAGCGACAGCCAATGGCTCCTGCTGCTATCAACCTGTCCAATGAGGAGAGTGACAGCGGCTGGAGCTGCTGTGCTCATGCACATCGCTGGATCAGATCAGCCTGAGGTAAAAAAAAGGGGGAGTCTGGGGGGGGGGGGGGCTGCAGAACAGAGGGTTTTCACCTTAATGCATAGAATGCATTATGGTGAAAAATATTAAGGCTTTACAACCACTTTATTTAAAGTGGTTGTTCAGGCAAAAGGTTTTTTTTCTACCTTAATGCATTTAATGGGAGCAGCTCTCCTCCATCCCCCTTATATTTACCTGAGCCCAATCTCGATCCAGAGATGTGCATAAGAGCATCAGCTCTCCCAGGTCTCTCTCACCTCATTGATTTACACCGCAACTGGAGCCATTGGCTCCTGCTGCTGTCAATCATCCAATGAGGAGAGAGTGCAGGCGGGGCCGAGCCACGCTCTGTGTGTGTGAATGGACAATGCTCAAAAAGGGGAGAAGTCGAGGAGAAGGGGGAGAAGTCGAGACCCCTGGTGGGGGACCTAAAAGAAAACCCCAAATCATTGCACAGAGCAGGTAAGTATAATACTTTTTTACGCTTTTATACATCACATCAAAGAGAGACAAATAAATTGGAAAGAGGTTCAAAGGGACTTTGTTCCAAAAGAGGGACAGTCCCTGCAAATTAAGGACAGTTGAGAGCAATGGACCACACCATATACATATGCAACATTTTATATTAATTTTGCAAAGAAGAAAAAGACATTTTGTATTTTTTAATTCATTTTAGTCCTGGTCATATCCCAAAAAAATAAAAAAATCAAGGATACACCACTATACAGTCCCTTAAAAGCATAATATTGTTAAAGTATCATTATAATAACACAAAAGTTGCATCACATTGATAGACGAAATGGACTAAATAAGAGTTCATTGTTAGGGTTTAGTACCTTTTAGATATGTCTTAATTCTTGACAGATGAACTTGTGCAAGGATGCAATTATTAATTTATTATATATGTAGCACCCTGGAGTTTAGGTAGGGTTGCTCCCCAAAATATACTTGCCAGGAATAGTCATCTTGGTTAATTGTTAGAGATCAATTGATTTCTCCCTAAGTCTGACCTTGTTGCACTTTTCTCTTCTACCACTAGGTGGCCAGGTACCTGGTGGTACTAGGTACAAGAAGGGCATGCAAGGTTAGATTATGGGTATGTGGGATGTCTCAGTCAATGGGCAGGGGTTTTCTTGGATCCCTTGGCCTGCTGGGAGAGCCTATATATTCGGGTGAGGTCAGGTGATCTGTGTTCTGTGACACCTGGACGGCTGTCTGGGTGAACGTGTGTTGTACTGCCCAGGATTGGGCCTATCCCAGGCACATCTGGCTGCTGGGTTGTCTGAGGGTCTATCCAGAAGCAAGAGAGCAGCGCAAGGTTGGGATTGTGGCTTGCAATCCAACCAGAAGTGATGGTTCTGCCGGCCGGAGAACCTATCAGTGGTCAGAAGTAGAGGGGAAGCTGTCGCCACTAAGGGACCAACCACCTTATTACCAGGGACCACAGTGAGTAGCTGAATCGGGTACCGGAGCAGAATTCTCACTAACCGGGGACGGTGAAGAATCGGAAACTTCAGTGGGTATCAAGCCAGGGAACCAGCCAGCGGAGGTGACGCTTGCAGAGCAGCCTTGTGTGTCAAGCCAGGGACCAAGCGGGCCAGCGGGGGTGAAGCTTGAGAGGTATGTAGAGTGCCAGGCTAGGGACCCAGCAGAAGAAGCGGTGGGGGCGCTTGGGGAAGATACCACCGTGAAGTTTGGAGGAGATAAAGGGATTCAGTGGCAGTGAATCATCTGGTCTAATGAAAGACTGGGAGCTCAGTGGGCTGAAGAACTACAAGAAGTGATTGTAGTGGAGGTGAAAGAACTGTTACCCTTTGTGTAAGGAACTGTTAAAGACTGTTACCATAGGAGACAGCACTCCTACACATGATGATGTGGTGTCTTGATGGATGCCTTTCCCTGCATGGCTGTCCTCCTGTTGAAGTCTCGGAGTCTGTCAATTAATCTTGCAACTACCTAAGGGTGTCCTGGCTGTAACCCTCTCTCCAAAAATTTCTGTTAAGAGGAATAAAATCTCTTTTGCAATCAAGAAGTGTCTGGAGCCCAATAACTTTAACTAACTTGCACCCACTATGCCCCACAACCCACCATATTCAGAAGGATGTCAGCTATCTCTGGCCCTGTAGGTTCTCATTAGACCGAAGGAGATATATATATATATATATATATATATATATATATATATATATATATATATATATATATATTGTATATACAGGGAGAGGGTATCACCGCTCCAGGTAGGTCTGACGAAAGTAAACTTCTTTACCAGTTTAGAAGCCACAGGTGCTAGTAATGCATATAACAATGCATAGGAAGTAGTTCTGGACAGCCGCACTCTGAAAAAATTGCCTTTGATTCAAAATACAGGATCAAAAAATACATGCCACAGCAGAACGGACAGAAGCGCTGACGCGTTTAACACTAAAAAACAGTGCTTAATCATAGCTAGTTTGTTAGTGTGAAACGTGTCAGATCTTCTGTCCGTTCTGCTGTGGCATGTATTTTTTGATCCTGTATTTTGAATAAAAGGCAATTTTTTTCAGAGTGCGGCTGTCCAGAACTACTTCCTATCCACTACTGTATATATATATATATATATATATATATATATATATATATATATATATATTGTTTTGACATACTGTGCACATACAAATGCAATCCAAGTACACATACTAATAGCAGTAATCATCATTTTCAGTACTGGCTTCTTATTGGTTGTTCTGTTCTGGCTAACTGAATAAGCCTGAAATCATAATTGTATGCAAAAAAAGCAAATTTACAATAAAAACTGTTTTAGAATGACGAAGAGCGACTCCAAGTGGTCATGTTTTGTAAATGACAAAGTACAATTTCTAAGCACTTTCTCAGGCTTAGGGGTCCATTTCTAAATGTTTTCATTTCATACAAGATGTACACAACTTTTACCAAAGGTTCTGGGTTCATTTAGGAAAATGTGGGAATACTGGGTTTAGGTTGTATGATTACATTTATAAACAGACTCCTAAGTACACCTTCACTTAATTGAAAGTAGCTAATCTCTTAGCAGGGATGAGTGGAGTGATGTTAATGAAATGATTATGGTAAAAAAATGTCTGATTTTGCCTTTTGGAAAATTTGGAATCTGTTAATTTTTCTCAGTGAGCTGCTTAGGTGAAATTTGCTTGGATTTTTTTCTTTTTTTTTAGTGATCACATCATAGCAGCATTATATACCGGTAACTAAAGAAACTTTCTTATCATGAATATTTTCTATGTTTAACTAGGATTTTATGTTCTCTAGGCTGACCTTGCAGACTGGAAGTATGACCGTGGAGCATGTATTGAAATTGTCTGAAAGACATACAAAGCAAAAAAGCACAGTAGGATGTCCACTTTATACATGGACATCCTCCCCTGCCATGAGTGCCGGAGGGAAGTCCATCGGCTCAGCTTTCGCTAGCCTTAGCCATATCCAGAAGAGAGAGATACAGTATCTCACACAAGTGAGTACACCCCTCACATTTTTGTAAATATTTTATTATATATTTTCATGTGACAACACTGAAGAAATGACACGTTGTTACAATGTAAAGTAGTGAGTGTACAGCTTGTATAACAGTGTAAATTTGCTGTCCCCTCAAAATAATTCAGCACACAGCCATTAATGTCTAAACCGCTGGCAACAAAAGTGAGTACACCCCTAAGTGAATATGTCCAAACTGGGCCCAATTAGCCATTTTCCCTCCCAGGTATCATGTGACTCATTAGTGTTACAAGGTCTCAGGTGTGAATGGGGAGCAGGTGTGTTAAATTTGGTGTTATCGCTCTCACTCTCTCATATTGGTCACTGGAAGTTCAACATGGCACATCATGGCAAAGAACTCCGCCGCGCACTGCATCAAATTGGTCTGCATGGCTGTCGTTCCAGAAGGAAGCCTCTTCTAAAAAATGATGCACAATAAAGTAAAACCATGTCCTGTGGTCTGATGAGACAAAGATAAACTTATTTGATTCAGATGGTGTCAAGCATGTGTGGCGGCAACCAGATGAGGAGTACAAAGACAAGTGAGTCTTGCCTACAATCAAGCATGGTGATGGGAGTGCCATGGTCTGGGGCTGCATGAGTGCTTCTGGCACTGGGGAGCTACAGTTCATTGAGGGAACCATGAATGCCAACATGTACTGTGACATACTGAAGCAGAACATGATCCCCCTTCAGAGACTGGGCCGCAGGGCAGTATTCCTACATGAGAAGGACCCCAAACACACCTCTAAGATGACCACTGCCTTGCTAAAGAAGCTGAGGGTAAAGGTGATGGACTGGCCAAGCATGTCTCCAGACCTAAACCCTATTGAGTATCTGTGAGGCATCTTCAAACAGAAGGTGGAGGAGTGCAAGGTCTCTAACATCCACCAGCTCCATGATGTCCTCATGGAGGAGTGGAAGAGGACTCCAGTGACAACCTGTGAAGCTCTGGTGAACTCCATGATCAAGGTGGTTAGGACAGTGCTGGAATATAATGGTGGCCACAAAAAATATTGACACTTTGGGCCCAAATTGAACATTTTCACTTATGGGTGTACTCACTTTTGTTGCCAGCGGTTTAAACATTAATGGCTGTGTGTTGAGTTATTTTGAGGAGACAGCAAATTTACACTGTTATACAAGCTGTACACTCACTACTTTACATTGTAGCAAAGTGTCATTTTTTCAGAGTTGTCACATGAAAAGATATAATAAAATATTTACAAAAATGTGAGGGGTGTACTCATTTGTGTGAGATAATGTAATTGTGTGTATATAGTTTGTCTAAATGTGCAGGAGTTTGTACCCCTAAATACTTGATAGCTCCCTGAGCCCATTTGAAGGGAAAACTGCCCTGTAAGATGTCCCATTCCCCTGGTGGAGCTGAAATGTCCATACACTGTGTTTTAGTGGTTTTACCTTTAAGATCACTGAATAGGCCAAACTGCTCCAAATCAGTTAACAAGGAGGGGAAGGCAATCCTGGAGTTGGAGACGTGCAAATAGACTCAGTTTGTAATGTCTAGAGGGTAAGATAAAGCCATGGATCGAGGCGTTAGAGCGTAAGGCATTAGCTATGTTCTCCATCGCTACTATATATAGAAGTGGCGAGAGGGGGCAACCCTGGCACGTCTCATCTGAAGTCTGTTTAGGTTCAGAGAGCACGCTGTTAATTCAAATTTTGGCTGTGGGAAGTGTATAAAGGGCCAAAATTGGAGTATGAAAGCTTCCTCCTTTTTCTTATCTGTGCAGCCCATGTGACTATAGAGTCACATTGTGGGAGTATACACAGTCGTAGATGACAGCGAGCCCACTCTCTCCCTCCTCCTCCATGCCCACTAAACAGCTAAACACTATTGGGTTAAGATATTACATGTTGATTGATCGGGGCGTCACCTCCCTGTAATTCTAAGCACATACAAGCAACAGACAGAGTCAAGATGGGTGTGAAACAGGCTGTGATTGGCAATACCTCTCTCTAGATAGCCTGCACCATGGTTTTGCACAAAAATAATGAAGATTTGTGTTCAAATACATATTTGTATGATGATTTAAAACATTTTATATTACTCATGTATTTTTGCTTTGTATTTTGAATGCTGTTTTTTTTTTTTTTGAACACGTGACCAGCAGCAGAGGATTAGAAGCTCTTCCCAAAGATGTTTTACTGCAGATGGGCTGGGAAAGAGCTGGGTTACATGACAGCTGTACATCAATATTGAAAAAGCATACTTAGATTTTTAAAATTAAAATAAATACAGTGCCATCATCCACATACATAAAGAGAATGGATAGAATAACTTTAATGTAACACTAAACTCTGGTGAAAAAAAAAAATCTATTCAAGTATGTATTGTTAACTCACCAAAGAACCTTCTAGAGCTCTAGAGCTCTCAGCGTCTTCCAAATAGTTTTTTTTCGCTGGTGTAATTCCTGTTAGAAGGTGACTACATTCATTCTCCACAGTCCCACTGTGTATAGGAATTTATTTATTTTTTGATTCATTAATATTTATTGTTTTGCGGTAAAACAGAGGCAAACAATGTATACATTGTACGTCAAGTTACACATTGGTAAATACATATAGAAATAATAAGTTACCTTGAGTGGAAACAAACAGAAACTTCTTTATGTAAGACCTGTAATTCTTTAAGAGAGAGAGCGAGATATGGTCCCTATGAGATTGTGGTTCCTGCTCCCCCAGAACCCCTAATCGGACCTCTTTTGCTACTTGGGGGAGAGCTAAATCAGGTGTTTCTGGTGGGCCATATGTATTAAATATTTATCAAGGTTTTTCACACCGAACTCATTGCTGTATAATGACAAAACTTAACTATTTCAACATTATAAGAAATTCACAGCTCCAGCCCACTTTTCCCACGGTAACCACGCCTTCTTCTCTTTACCTAGAGTGCCTCCGCTTGAGGCCATCACTAATTCATAACTGTAGTGTAGGTTTACCAGGTAAAGTGTGTGTTCGATCGAAGGGAATTTTTCTGTTTTCTACAATCTTGTTATACTTAGTCTTGCAGCTAGTAGGATATGAGTGGTAAGATGTCGGATGGGTTGTGGTATAGAGTCTATATTGAGGTTCAAGATCGCAAGGTCGGGTGAGGGGGGAACATGTGCAGTGGCAATGTCTGATAGTACTTGGAAAATACTTGGAAAATAATTTCCCAATAGTTGCAAAGATTCCTACACTGCCAGAAAATGTGGAACATATCGCCTTTGGTTAAGTTGCATCTCCAGCATTTGTCAGGTGTATTCGTGCTAAAAACTGTGAGTTTTGAAGGAGTTTGATACCATCTAAGTGACAATTTTTGAGTGAGTTCCCACAAAGCTGAGCATTTAGTTGCTTTATATACGGATTGTAGTGCACATTGCCAATGACTTTCAGTGTAAGTTTGGCCTAGATCTTTTTCCCAGTGTATGTAGGGGGGTGTTGTGGTAAATCTGAGTTTTTGGTGTAGTAAGTTGTAGAATAGTGATATCCCTTTAGTCGTGGGGGATGATCCGGAGAAGAAATCCCATGCTTTTGGGGGTATTGTGTATAGAGGAAGGCATAGTGATTCCAGACAATGCTTGACCCTGATATAAGTGAATAATTCCGTATGTGGTAGCATAAATTCGCGTTGTAGAAATAGGAAGGATTTCGGATGAGAACCCTGAAGTAGGTCTTGAATGGATTTGATACCCTGACGTGACCAATGGGACCGAGATAAATCTGGTCATAGGTAGTGTAGTGTTTCGATCGGAATAGGGATCGAGGAGGTGGTGGGTGAGCTATGGTTGGATTGGGCTAGTGTTTTCCATGCATGCGCTGCTGATTTCATGGGGGGGGTAATGTCGCCGGTATTTACCGGGGGGGTGCTCATCAGTCACCACATCAAATTTGGGCGTAGTAATGGTGATCTTTCAATTTTACTCCACAGCTTACCCCCTGGGAGGAACCAGTTGGTCAATTGGTTCAGTACAGAGGCCAAGTGGTAATACTCAAACTCAATGGTCCCTGATCCCCGCCCCCGCCAATTTGGGTTTCATGAGCGTCGCGTGTGTGCATCGAGGTTTAGCTCCCTTCCAAATACATCTGTTGAGTAAGGTTTGTAGGGATTTGAAGAAATGCCTAGGTATGGGGATGGGAAATGTTCTGAATACGTAAAGAATTTGTGGGAAGTAAAGCATTTTGAATGCCGCGAGTCTGCCAGACCAGGATAGTTCATGTTTTGTTATACTTTGGATGTCAGTGTATAGTTTGGTGAGAAGAGGTTTGAAGTTGGCTGAAAAAAGTTGTTTAACCAATCTTGTGAATTGAACCCCAAGATAGGATACACTGTAGTGAGACCAGGCAAAAGGGATATTGGATCTGTAGTAGGTTTTTAGTAGTGGCGTCAAGTTTAAGGTCTAGTATGTGTGATTTGGACGTATTCAGTCGATAGTATGATACTTTACCAAACCAGTCCAGTGTTTTTTGGACTTCTACTAAAGAGGAGGTTGGGTTAGTGAGGATCAGGATCGTGTCATCCACAAAGAGGCTAATTTTGTGGGGGGGGTTTGCCTATCGTTAGATCCAAAATTAACGGGTTCAAGAGTACATGTTCCACCAATGGTTCCATCAGTAGGTTGAAAATGTTTGGTGAGAGAGGGCACCCTTGGCGGGTGCCATTCGTGATGTTGAACGGTTGGGATAACATGTCCGCGGAGTAAACTTGTGCTGACGGTGTGGAGTAAAGTGCCATAATGGCCCTGTAAATGTGGTCCCTGAAACCAATTTTTGAAGGACCATTTGTAGATAGTTCCAATGCACCCTGTCAAATGCCTTCTCTGCGTCTAAAGAGAGCAGCAGAGAAGGCGTTCCGCTGGATTCTGCATGGTGGATTAAGTTGATCATACGTCTGGTAGCATCAGGTGCTTGTCTCCCTTTAGTAAACCCTGACTGGTCTGTGTGGATGAGGTCTGGCACAATGTCTAGTTGACGTCTGGCAATAGTCTTGGCATAAATTTTTACATCCAAGTTTAGCAGGGATATGGGGCAAAAGTTTTGGGGAGAGGTTGATTCCTTGCCTTGTTTCAGAAGAGATATAATTAGTGCATTTAAGGATTCCTTAGCAAAGCTAGAAGAGGAGGCAGCTGTGTTGAAAAGGCGGGATAAGTGTGGGGATAATTGAGTGGCAAAATTTTTATAGTATTCCCCCGTTAATCCATCAGGACCCAGTGCTTTCCCTGAGGGTAAGGAGTTTATTGTGGCATAAATTTCTAGGTCCGTGAAGGGTTCATTTAACTGTTGTAGTTGTGTTATCAGAGTAGGGAACTCTATATGCAAGAAGAAGAGGACGCAGCGTATTGATGATATTACCTCACAAATAGCTAGCGTTGAAGCCCAACATAAAACTGGCCCAATCCACCAACCTGGTGGATTAACAGGGGAATTCTATAAAAATGTTGCCACTCAGTTATCCCACATTCATTATGAAAACTCTAATAACGGCGTTATGTGCGTTCCATACTATGCTGGGGTCAACCACTGAACCCGTATTGAGGTTAAAGTACTGAGTTAGGTGATCCCTAATTTCCTGGGAGTACTTTGGGTGTTGTAGTATATAATTGTTGGACCTCCATAGGAACGTATAGGAACTGATGCCCAGTGTCGTTAATAGAAATTGTAACGGGGGCGTGGTCAGACCACGTCATGGTGTGGATTACAGATGTGCTAATTTTTTGCAACAACCACTTGTCAGTGAGGAACATGTCTATTCTTGAATATGATTTATGATGTGGTGAGAAGTAAGTAAAGTCCTTTTCAGAACCATGGTGACATCTCCACACATCATAGAGGTCCTGTGCTGTGATGAAATGTTTCAAGGGGGATTCTCTTCGCTTTGCTGCTGATGTGGTATCCATGTGTATGTCCGCAACTAAGTTAAAGTCCCCGCAGATTAGTAGATGTCCTTTGCGAGAATTACAGCTGCAAGGGGGAAGGGGGTGGGCGTGACCAGATGTTGAGGTGAGGGAAGGCGTCGTGGCCGAGCCTAGCCCTCGCTCCTCGCTCCTGCTCTGACATCTGACTTAGCGTGACCCAGGAAAGTTGCCGTAGAGGGGGAACGCCTGGAGCGTTTGGAGAAGCCGCCGCAGACGTGACCAGCTGCCGCACTGAGCCGGGCCACTCGCACGGAGCTCTCCCGGGTGTAACATCAGCGGCGCCTGTCCCAGTGAGAGAGGGAGGCGCCGATACCTGGGATCGTGACCAGCCTGGGATCGTGACCAGCTGCCGCACTGAGCCGGGCCACTCGCACAGAGCTCTCCCGGGTGTAACATCAGTGGCGCCTGTCCCAGTGAGAGAGGGAGGCGCCGATACCTGGTATCGAGCGGCGGTGCTGGAGAGCCCCTGAAAGGACCGAGCAGCAGAGGATTCCGTTCGAAGTACTGGAGGGGTGAGTCGATTGCTGTTTGCACACTCACCCACAGCACATTATAACATAAAGGTCCAGCAGAAAAGGACACTTATCGCTGCACTTTCGGCAGGGGAATAAGAGATACACAGGTCCAGGACCCAGGGCGGGGACTGGCACTGTGTGGAGATTAGTAGTACACTGTCGGAAATGTCAAGAAAGAAGGGGATGGAGGACGGGCCAGCTCAACAAGGGACAGGGGCTCTTGGAACCCACAGCGCCAAGGAGAAGGGGAAACAAGTGGCCACCAAATTGGAGCGCTTTGCGCACACCCCTAACCAAACCCCTAAAAAAAACAGCAGCATAGGGGGTGTCAACAACAAGCTGGCCACCCTGGGAGGAGAAGCCAGACCCAGGAAAACAGGACATTGGTAGCTATGCCATCAGCGGGTCCGGCAGTAGGTGGGGTCCCGGAAAAGCAACAGGTCTTGGGCCTGGAGGGGGCGGTAGGGGGAGGTCAGGGCGGCCCGGTAAACGAGAGGGAGCCATCCCTAAATAATATTCTTTCAGCCGTCAGTACTTGCAAGCAATCAATCAGTGATCTATCTGAGCAACTTAAAGGCATTAGAGATGAATCGCTTGCTGTTAGAGGGGAAGTGCGTGCAGTTTGTACCCGGACAACAGCGCTCGAGGAGAGATTCAGCCAAATGGAAGATGATGTGTATCCATTAAAACAAGAAGTAGCACTCATGAAAATCCAATTGAAGGATTGTTTGCAGAAAATGGACAGTATGGAGAATAGGCTGCGTAGAGAAAATCTGAGGGTACTTGGGCTCCCAGAGGGTTGTGAGGGGAATAACCCCATTCAATTTATGGAGGACTGGCTGAGGGAGAAATTTGGCAGGGACTCATTCTCAAACACCTTTGCTACTGAGCGCGCACACAGGATAGGCCCCAGGGCCCTAGCTCCAGGAGGCCACCCCAGGCCTTTCATTTTTAAGCTTTTATGTTTTCGGGACAAGGTCACCATTTTACAGAAAGCAAGAGAGTTAAGAAATATCCAGCACAATGGAGCCAGGATTTCAATTTACCCAGATTTTTTCCCCGAGCTACAGAGACAAAGAGCTAAATTTGGAGAATGTAAACGAAGGCTTCAACAACTTAGAATCAACTATGCGCTTTTGTTCACGGCACGGTTGCGTGTCTCAGCTCTGGGGGAGGTCAGGTTTTTTTCTACCCCCAATGAAGTGTTAACTTGGCTAGAAAGGAACGAAGAAAGAATTAAACGAGGAGAAGGAAGTTAGGCGTCTCTTGGAACTTTTGTTTATTTGGTTTCCCTTTTTTGGTGTCCTGTTCTTTTTTTTTGTTTTTTTGTTTTTTTTTTCTCTTTTCTCTTTTTTTCTCTTGATTTCTGTTTTTGATTTTTTGTTTTTGTTTTTTTCTGTAATTTGGGAGTGGAGCGGGGGGGGGGGGGGAAGGGGGTGATTAAACACAAATATAAATATATTTATAGAGATAAACACACAAATTATATGCACAGTAACAAGCACAAATTTTTCTAGGGGGAAAGTCCCCTCCTACTGGGTTTGGCGCACGTTTTTTTCTTAAGCCTCAAAAGGTTTTGAAGGTCACAATAGAAGCTCGAGGGATAGGCCCAAAATTGGGCATGGGGGTATTGTGTGGGCGGGGGGGCGGGAGGGGGGGAGAGGGGGGGTTGGCCGGAGGGGGAGGGGTAATGGGGGGTGGGGGGTGGCGGGGAAGGTGCAGGTACACAAGCAGGGACGAATGATAGGGAGTGTTAGTGTGGGGGGACGTGAGTGGGTTCAGGTTGCTAGATTAAAGGGATTGAAAAAAAGGTAGGGTGATATATAGTATTCACAATAGGGGGTGGTTTGATTCAATAGGAGACCAAAGTACTGCAAAGGCACCAGACCCAATGGCTCATGAGCATTGAAAGAAGGTGTAAAAAAATCCCGGATACGGAAAAACGGGTTAACATATGCTCATGAAACGTAAGGGGGATAAAGGATAGCCTTAAAAAACAAGTAATTTTCTCAATAGCCAAAAAGGGGAACGTCAAAATACTCTGCCTTCAGGAGACCCATCTGGTAAAAGATACAATTAAAACCTTAGGCAATAAGCAGTTTCAGACACAGTTTAATTCTACTCACTCATCCTATTCAAGAGGGGTGAGTGTATTGATAAGCACAGATTTGGCTTTCTCCTGCGGGCAGAGTAAAGTGGATGAATACGGAAGGTATATTTTTCTCTCTTGCTTAATAGAAAATAAAAGATATATACTGGCCAATGTCTATATCCCTCCCCCATTCAGTATGGAAATATTGGAAGATCTAGCCAGGTTTATAGCAGATTTCCCTGGGACCCCGGTAATAGCAATGGGAGACTTCAACATGACGATGAATAGGAGCATAGATAGGTTCCCACTAAAGCGTAGAGCTGGAGAGGCCACTAGGAGTCCCCTTTTGCAATACTGTGACGAAATAGGGCTGGTGGATATCTGGAGGAGGAGGCATCCGGGAGAGAGGCAGTATTCATGCCACTCCAGGACCCATGCCACCTTATCCAGAATCAACCTTGTTCTGGGTAACGAGGAAGCACTAAATGCAGTGGAGGAAATAACCTACGAGCCGAGAGGTGTCTCGGACCATACACCAGTTATTACTGCTGTGAAGGTAGGGGGGCAATATAGTAGAGGTAGCTGGAAGATTAACCCCTTCTGGCTCGAACTTATAGGAGAGGAAGAAAAAAATGATGGAGGGGTTGTTAGAGTTCATTAATATAAATTTAGGATCGGCTCCATTGGGGGTGGTTTGGGACTCCCTGAAGGCATACCTCCGAGGAGCCCTAATTCAGAAAATTGCATAAGTTAAAAAACATTCACAAGCAGAGGAATTAGGAGCCAAAGAAAGTGCAAGATTGGCGGAGGCGCAGTTCGTGGTAACACCATCCAAAGCTAACTATGAGTGTTGGGTGGGGAGACAGGAAGAGTACAGTAGGGTACTCCGAGAGGAGATAGAAAAGATTAGATCTTTTCAGAGGCGGAGCTTTTTGGGAGAAGGAGAGCGAATTGGGAAAGCTCTGTCTCTGATAATCAAGGTAAACGGCCCCCCGAGTGCGGTTCCAGCAATTGAGGGGAGGGAAGGAGTAATAAAAAAAACTACCCCCGATATATTAGGCGAATTTAGGACATACTTTGAGAAGCTATACAGCTACTCCAGGGCAAATGTGGAGGGGGAAATGCAGGGCTTCTTTGAGGGGCTGGGGATAACTCCGGTATCAAACGAGGACCGGGAAATGCTAGATGCCCCATTGACTCTCAAAGAATTGCAAAGGGCAGTTGGAGACATGGCGGGCCAAAAGTCTCCGGGCCCGGACGGCCTGCCCATAGAAATATTTAAAAAATATGGGGAGGTATTGCTACCCTTACTCTTGGAGGTATTCAATGGAGCCAGGGAGGAAGGGACTTTGCCCTCCTCTATGTCAGAAGCTATAGTAATAACTTTGCTGAAAGAAGGGAAGAACCCAATAGATATGTCTTCATATAGGCCCATCTCGCTCTTGTGCTCGGACGTGAAGATCTTGGCAAAAGTACTAGCCGTAAGGCTGAATAAGATAATCTCTAAACTAATACATGCAGACCAGACCGGGTTTATCCCAGACAGATCTACAAGCACGAACATAAGACGGGTATACCTTAATATGCAAATCCCTATAGAAAATAGCGGCAGGAGAGCAATTCTTTCACTGGACGCAGCCAAGGCCTTTGATTCTTTGGAATGGCATTACTTATGGAAGGTGTTGGCGGAATACCAGTTTGGCCCTGGGTTCGTTCAGTGGTTAAGATTATTGTACAATAATCCAAGGGCCAAGGTGAAAATCAATGGACAGTGCTCGGAGTGGTTCCAGTTGAGCAGGGGTACGAGACAGGGGTGTCCTTTGTCCCCCCTGCTCTTTGCTTTGGCAATTGAGCCCTTAGCTGTTGCCCTGAGGATGGCACAGGGTGTACAGGGGTTTAAAAGAAAGAGAGGGGTGGACAAAGTGGCCTTGTACGCCTATGATATTCTGCTGTTTCTGGCAGATACGCAGGACTCACTGGAAACAGTTATGGGGATAGTCGAGGAGTTTGGTGTTTTCTCTGGGTTACTGGTTAACTGGGAGAAATCAGTGATCCTGCCTATAGATGCCCTGAACGGGCCCCTCCCTCATCAGGCGTCCCAAGTCCAAGTAGTTAGGCAAATGAAATATCTGGGGATTAACATATCTAGAGATCCAGGACAGTATATATCCGGAAACCTAGTTCCACTGATGAAAAAGCTGAAACAGAAGTGTCGAGTGTGGAGACGCCTGCCCCTCTCGGTTGCCGGGCGTTGTAACCTGATCAAAATGGTCTGGTTACCCCAAATCTTATATGTCCTGCAGAACTCTCCTGTTTGGATTCCCAAGCATTGGTTTAAAAAAATAGACAGCGTGTTCAGAGAGCTCATTTGGAAGAATGGGGTGGCTGGGATCGGTTTGCGGACGCTACGGCAATCAGAGGCGAAGGGAGGTCTGGCGGTACCAGATCCACGAGGCTATTTCCTGGCAGCCCAACTACAACAGGTGGGAGGCAGTAATAGGCTAAGAGAAGAGGGAGCGGGGGGTAGCATTTTGTTGAATGACACCAGACACGATACAATTGCAGAGGGATTAGAGGCAGATTCATTTTGTACTAAATGCCCCACTACCCGGATGATGGTCAAGGTTTGGGTACAAGTTAAAAAAACTCTGGGATATACTGGTTTTGCGGAATTCTCCCCACTCTGGGACAATAACAGCCTCAACGAGCTTAAAAAAATGGGGCGCTTTGAGGAATGGGACCGTCAGGGTATTCATTATTTGGCACAGGTGTATAGGGCAGGGAGGCTGAAGTCCTTTCGGGAACTGGTAGAGGAGTATGCAATCTCCAACAGGTCATTTTATAGATATCTGCAAATTAGGCACGCCCTGGGGGCACAATTTGGGAAGGAAGCGCCAGTGTGGTGTGAAATGGCCTCTTTGAGAAAACTGATTGATGCAAGCTCCACAAGGGGATTGATCTCTGACATGTATGGATGCCTGAAGGCAGCAGCTCAGGAAGGTTTGGTGGAAAATAAAAACAGGATTAAATGGGAGAAAGATGTGGGAGCACTGTCTGACGATCAATGGGAGTATGTCTTGTCGTCTGGGCCCAGGGTCACTCTCTCTCCCTCACAAGTGATGTCTCACCTTTATTTATCCTATAGGGCATATTATACACCCCTGAAATTATTTGAGTGGGGTAAGAGACCCGACTCGAAGTGTCAAAGATGTGGAGGGGGGTACGGTGACTTGATCCACATGTTCTGGCGATGTCCCAAATTGCATAGATATTGGAAAGGGGTGGTGGAAAAAATAAACCTAGTGTTTGGGATGTCGCTGAGGCTGGAGGCGAGAGAGTGCTTGCTGGGACTGATGGGGGACAGAGTGACCTCAAAGGACATACAGACAGCAAGAGCTAGATGCCTGTTTCAGGGAAGAAAGCTTATTGCACAGCACTGGCAGAGAAAGGAGGCCCCGACGGTGACAGAATGGGAGAAATCAGTAAGGGAGGTGATTTGTAGGGAAAAGTATATTTATAAGAAGAGGGGTAACTATAAGAAATTTGGGAAAATATGGAAAGCATGGTTGGACCAGGATAGGGTCGGATCGGAGGGGGAGGTGGGGTGAGGATGGTATGGGGTGAGTTTGGTGTAGGATGTATGGGATGGTGAATGGTGGGTGGTTGGTAGGGGGCGGGGGGAGGGAGTGAATGGGAGAAGAGGAAGGGGGAGGGGGAAAGGGGAGAGAAGAGGGAGAAAAGAGAAGAAATCTTTTTTCTTTTTTTGAAGTTTACTGCTTATGGGTATCCTGAACTGGCACATACTGGATGGATAAGAATGTATGGAAAAAAACGAACAATATTAATGCGCCTTTGATTTTGGTGATGGTCCCTATTTTTGTATCTCTTTTTTCTTTGATATGTTTGCTTTGTGTATGCTGTAATGAAAAACTTTTTCAAATAAAAAAAGATTTAAAGTAAAAAAAAAAAAAAAAAGATGTCCTTTGCGAAGTTCTTGAGTTTTGTGTAGTACTTTCCTGAGGAAGCTCATCTGCTGAGTGTTGGAGGCACACACATTTAGCATTGTGTAAGTAATTTTGTTAATGGTGCAGATCAGAATTATGTAGTGACCATTTGGGTCTAATTTGACCTGGAGCAGGTGGAAGTCTACATCCTTCTTTATGGCATTTAGAACACCCCTCTTTTTGGAGTGAAAGGTAGCATGGTAAATGTGGGGATACTTGGTATTGGAGCAAAGGGCTGTCGATAGGGATAGTAAGTGCGTCTCTTGGACACATAGAATGTCAATTTTGAGCTTCTCAGCCGTGTGCCACAATGAGTGGTGTTTAGCGTTTAGAGATAAGACAGTGATGGGCATGACTGGTTTCCAGGTGTGCAGGAGGTTATGGAGAAAAAGGTAATCACTCACTGTTAGGTGTCGAGAGCTCTGTGGTGGGCTGAGTGGATGGTGCCAGAAGTTGGGGTCCGGTGGAGTCGAAGTTCGTGGTACTTATGCTGTGTTGCTAGAGCAGCTGTGTGAACAATAAGTCAGGTTAGATTTAAACAGGTAAAACTTATGTAAACTTTTCTGTTTGTCATTGAATCTTCACATTAAAGGAGAGGGACCTAAGGAACAGAAAAAGGTTCCGGGGTGGCGTACGTAAAACAAGAACCTGAGCTCAGCTATGCCGCTGTGGGGGGAAACAGTTAATAACTGAAAAGGACTGTACAGTCAACATTG
Source organism: Aquarana catesbeiana (assembly GCF_042186555.1). Taxonomy (NCBI): domain Eukaryota; kingdom Metazoa; phylum Chordata; class Amphibia; order Anura; family Ranidae; genus Aquarana; species Aquarana catesbeiana. Next base: position 72,307,346 of record NC_133334.1, read on the forward strand.
AACAGTGAGGGAGAAGGGTTTGTTGTGGTGTAAGGCCCGGCCGGACATATGTAGACTACAATCAGGAACTCTTTGGTCCTTGTGAGTGGAGAGATTGCAAGGGTCTGCGTTGCTGTAAAGGTGGGTCTGCTCCCTTGGGGGGTTCTATGATGATGCCCCACTCATGTAGTAGGTGCATGCCCTTTTGTAGTACTCTCACAGTGTGCATGGTGTCATTCCTGGTGATGAGGAGGGTTGCTGGGTATCTCCACTTATACTGAATCTTGTGGTTGTGTAGACCTTTCGTTATAGGGTTCAGGTTTCTCCTGAGTTGCAGCGTATATGTTGAAAGATCTGGGAAAATCTGGACTCCCTCATATGGTCAGGGTAATGGTGCCTTGGACATCATTTATGACATCATTTTCTCCTTGATGTGGAAGAAATGTACTCGCATGAGCACGGCTCTTGGTACAGACGCCGCCAGATGGGATGGTTTTGCTATTCTGTGAATCCTGTCAATGATAATGTCTCTAGGAGATGCGTCAGGTAGAATAGTGTGCATAAGGTCCCTTTCATATTTAGGCAGGTCTGTTGAGGGAACTGTTTCAGGGACCCCCTGCAATTTGACATTGTTGCGTCTCGAGCGGTCTTCCAAATCGGCCAGCTTGGCCCGTACCCACTCCTGCTCTTCCTTTACCTCCTCATATGTGTCAATTAGGTCATTCACAGTAGTTGTGCATTCATATATGCCAGATTCAATGTTAGTGACCCTGTTTTCCATATGGTGCATGTCAGTGGAGATTTTATGGAAGAGGGAAGACAGGTTGGTCATCAGTGATGACTGTACTGACATGAGCATATCTTTAAGAGTAGTGTCCACAACTTATTGCCCTGTGGTGGGCAAGGATGCCATGGAGTTGTGTAAGGCCTGGTTGGAGCTCAGAGGATTGAAGACCTGGGCCTCGAGTAGCGGTAATGGCGGCCGCGGGTACGGTGCATCCATCCGCATCCGGGCTTTGGCGGGGCTGCCAGCGAACGGATCCGCTCCTGGGTCAAGAGTGGGGGAAGGAGGTTGAGCTGAAAAGCCCATTTCTCCCTGTGTGTTGTTGGAAAGGGCCGTGTAGGCCTCTCGCGGCGCGGCTAGGCCTGCCGCCGCTATCTTGGGGAGTACTGACCTTGGAGACCAGGAGAAAAAATGAAGGATGTCAGTTTTCTGGGCTTAAACTCCCCCATCCTTTTGCGGGACATTGCTGGCTGGCTCCAGGGGATGCCATGAGGTGTTGATGGCGGAGCTGTTACGGCAGACGGGCCTGTGTCGTTCCAGTGTTTTCCCTCACAGCAGAGCTACAGAGCTATGCATCCATCTTCAGTGCCGGCTAGCCACGCCCCCCTACATGTATAGGAATTTAGCCACTCTCTCTCTCTCTCCTGAGATGGTCAAGAGACTATGGACTATGAGATACTGTATTTAGTGTGCATAGAGACTGCACATGATCACAAATAGCGTACACTGCTAATTTCAAACAAATGGAATTAAGGGGGAAAAGGAGCTCACAGAGGATGTTACGAGGAGGCAGAGAAACATAGTAAGAAATTATTTAATAAAAAATATATTAAAGGGTCATTAAGTAGTGAATGGGTTTTGTTGGAGAATAAGAATATCATTAAAGTGGTTGTAAAGGCAGTGCTCACAATTATTGCCAGCCCCTCTGCTTTGACAAAATATTCTACACAGTGTCCTTGTTTTTTTTTATAATTCTCCTGCTAAATACCTTATTCCACCTCGCCGATGTGCAGTCACGTGACCACCCGCCGCTCTCCTTCTCTGATCTATGGACTACAGAGGGAGGGGCTGAGATCCCCCTCTGATGTCTGCCGGGAGGTCACATGACCGCACATCGGCGAGGTGGAGTAAGGTATTTAGCAGGAGAATTAAAAAAAAAAACAAAGACATTGTGTAGTATATTTTGTCATAGCAAAGGGGCTGACAATAATTGTGAGCAGTAACTTTACTGCCACTCGGAACAGCGGTAGGAGGGGATGGAAAGGGTGGCTCACACACAGGAGCTGACAGGCAGGGAGGGAGGGGGAGAGGGGAGAGAAGAGAGCAGCAGTATGACGGAGGCACGTAACCTGACCACGGTAATCATGGATCAGCAGGCATGATTACTGTGGTCAGCACACACAGGGGGACACAGGAACAGGCAGGATCAACCAGTCTTTTTTTACAGCATATAAAAGGACAAATGACACCACACAAGCACTATGCGGTTCAACATGCTTTAAAGGAACAGAATCTTTTTTTTTAGGGTTACAACCTCTTTAAGTATCATGTTAAGGCACTCCTAGGCCTAGAACAGCAAGCTAAGAAATGTCCAGCAGCAAAACCAAAGCAGGTTTTCAAAGAGTCTGTCAAAAGATCCTTTTGTGAATGTTGTTAATTTGTGGCCCAGGAATAGGAAAAAAAAAAGAAATGGGAAGAGGCAAGTAGTACAGGATGTTTCTGGTGGGTGAAACAAGAGATATGGATGTAGTAGCAGGGGAGTGGTACGATGTGGTGTAGTAGAGAGTAATTAAATAAAATCGAACCGATTCAATCAGAATCGGAATTAGAATCAAATCAGATATTAGTGCAATATGCTAACAAAACCGTTTTTACTTTTAGTGTAAATTTATATATTTATTTATTACAGGTACTTATATAACGCTGTCAATTAACACAGCACTTTACATATATATTGTACATTCCCACCAGTCCCTGTCCTCAAGGAGTGTACAATCTAAGGTCAGTAACTCACATTCATACATACACAGACTAAGACCAATTTAGAAAGGATCCAATTAACCTACCCGCATGTTTTTGGATTGTGAGAGGAAATCTGAGTATCCAGAGGAAACCCAACGCAGGCATACTTATTTTTCTTTTGATTATCTTAGTGAGATGTGATGTCCCTGCCAAAATTATAATCTGGCATTTACCACAAAAAACAGGCACCTCCAGCTGCTTGCACCCAAGCTCTGCTTCCTTTTAGAGCGCCTTGGTACAATGCGATTAGCATCTAGTAACCATGTGAAAAGAAAGGGATCCAAGGTGCTCACTGCTCATTCAGAAGTTTAATCTCAAAGAAGGCACTTAATAGAAAGCAAAAACCAACAGCAAAAACCTTAACAGTTTTCACACTACACATGTTTACGCATAACACCCTGCATGTTAAATCTCTGATTAAACAGTGAGCATCTTTGACCAGCTTCTTTTGTTGTGAGTTTCACATATTATGATTGGGCAAGGTCTGGGAAACAAGAGTTGCTTCTGCAAAGTTGCATGAGGAAGCCAATCTCCCTTTCAGCAGCAGCTTTTGAAACTTGTTGTTAAAGATCCAACTTCTAAGGTCGCTGGCTGTGACCTGACCCTGACTACTTTTTCTGTCTTACCATTGGATCTCTGCAGTCAATGTCAATAGACTATAGTGAGGTGAGAAAGCTATATCTAGCAACCATGGAAGCTGACCATTGGTAGCATTGTGATGCTACCAATGGTGTCCCGGGTTTTAAGGGTACCAAGGGAGGGACCTCTTGTTACTTGTACATTATTTCTTTCAGAGACCCTTGGCTGCTTTATATAAAAGGATAGCCCCCCCGCTCTGGCCAACTTCTCTGGCTGGATCTTGCTTACAGTGATGGTTCAATAGTAAGGTGCAGACGGTGGTATCTCTGCTAATTACACAGTGATATAGAAATAAATAAAAATGTGCTAGATAGTTTTTAGAAAAAACTTAATAGGTACCAATGTCCCTAATACTTGTAAATAAAGAAGGACATTTTTGAGGCAAATGGACTTTCCTGGTACTGACAGAGACATTATATTACAACATGTAGAAAGTTAAAAACTAATATTTTTAATTACAATAAATATTTTTAAAAATGGCTTAAAACATTGTTACAAGAAATCACAAATGATTCCCTCACAGTCAAGTTATTGTCTCCAAGACAGTATTTTCCAGCATCATGTATTTATTAGTACAACATGACAATGAATATATAGCCAGCTCTTCTCAACATGTTTCATGGTTCATCCTCTTCTTCAGGAGTATTGGAGGGATTACATTTCCTATAGGTAAATAAATATAACATAACAAATGTACTAAAAATAATAATTCTATGTAGAATAATCTAACTTTGTTCTTGCTTACAAACAATACCAGATAGGCAAAAGTGAAACCAGCACACAGACAACAAAGACAGCTGGGGCCAATCCTCGCCTGGCGGGTATAGGGGCAGTATACAAAAAGGGGGAGGGTTATCTGTATATATGAATGAATAAAGCATATATAACTTTCAAAATAAGTCATTCTGGTGACTCACTTGTGGAAATATGCACACGGGGCTGAGCTCCTCCTCTACCTTGCTGGGAGGATAATCATTAAATATAATATCAGGTGGCGTGGATCCTGATGAAGCAACTTGCCCGTGAAACTTGTCAATATGTTTTTACCATGATTGATAGATATATCTGTGGAAATATGTATATTTCATTTTATTTTATAATGTGTTTTTAATATCTGTAAATAAAAAAAATGTGTTTTACATATATTGTTTCTACTCTCTTTGGAGGCACAAAGACCCATTGTATTCCTTTCTCCCCTCCCATCATTCTGGTGGAGTTGTGGGTGGGAGAGTTTTGGATAACTTGAGCTTGCAACTGCTGGAAGTTTTTGATATGGCACGATCTTTCACTTTTATAATATTTGAAAACCTGGAAAATTCTTAATAAACAGATTGAAATACATAATGCTGATTTATACATCAGTAACTTTGGCTTCCAGCACATTCGCTATCCTATAATTCACCTAGTAGACATATAAATGCGTAGATACAGTAGACTGAATGCCTGAAGCTTAATGCCACAGCGTGGACAGTACTGTGTCTGAGCCTGCAGCATGCCAAGCAGCCTAATTTATATTTAATCTCATGATTAAAAATAAAAGCCGCGTTTTACAAGTGTTTCACATAGAGCCAAAACTTTCCATCTGCTGAAACTGAATTTGAAGGTTATTTGTTATTTCTTTCTAAAGAGAGACTGCGGACAACTAACATGGAAAGATTTACTTTGACTTCTTCCTGTTACAAAGAGATAGAACATCCCAGAGTTTTAGGATCTGCAAAGCTTCTTTCATGTAACTGACTTTGGTGTTAGTGAATACAAACACATTATCAAAGAGAATTCAGTGGCTTATCTTCCAATATTCTGATCCCTTTCTGGAACTTTACAAATATCTTTCAGCTTCTGTCTGTGTTTTAGCAGGCTTTGGTTGTGCTCTGAAATAACTCTGCACCCTTGGACGAGATAGCTCTTTTCTCAGAGAACAGGCCGATTAACAAGCCTTTATGCCTCGTTAGTTGTATGAAGCGATACATATACATTTAAAGGAAAAGCATATTTCTTTGTAGAGGAGTGAAGTGACTCTGGTGATTAAATTGCTGTGATTTAAAATGTATACAGTGAGAAGAGGCAATGTATTTACTTGTTTAAAAAAAAAAATGAATGTAGTCTTTTATCCCATGTATTGATATCAGTAAAAGCTCTTGACTTATATATTTTCCCCGTCTTGTACCAGTAAAACCCGTTTCAACTTTTTCTTTGTATTTTGCTGTGATTTAAAATGGTATTACCACTTCAGCCCCGGAAGATTTGGCTGCTGAATGACCAGGCCATTTTTTGCGATTCGGCACTGTGTCGCTTTAACTGACAATTGCGCGGTCGTGTGTCGTTGCACCCAAACAAAATTGACCTTTTTTTCCCACAAATAGAGCTTTCTTTTGGTGGTATTTGATCACCTCTGTGGTTTTTATTTTTTGCACTATAAACAAAAAAAAAGTGATAATTTTGAAAGCTATTTTTTTCTCAGTTTAGGCCAATATGTATTCTTCTACATATTTTTGGTAAAAAAAAATCACAATAAGAATCTACAAAATAGGGGATAGATTTATAGCATTTTTATTATTATTATTTTTTTTACTAGTAATGGCGGCGATCTGCGATTTTAATCAGAACTGCGAAATTATGGCGGACACATCGGACACTTTGGGCACATTTTTGGGACCATTGGCATTTATACAGCGATCAATGCTATAAAAATGCACTGATTACTGTATAAATGTCACTGGCAGGGAAGGGGTTAACACTAGGGGGCAATCAAGGGGTTAACTGTGTTCCCGTGTGTGTTTCTAACTGTAGGGGGGAGGGGACTGACCTAGAGGAAATGACAGATCGTGGTTCCTAGCTATTAGGAACTCACAAACTGTCTCTCCTCACAGAACAGAACAGGTATTTGTGTGTTTACACACACACGTCCCTGTTCTGCCTCTCGTACCCACAATCGCTCAAACGATCTGCACAAACCGACGTACCTGTTCGTACCTGTATGTCGGTCTGTGCTTGTGGTACTGTCCACCGAGAGTAAAGAAAGGCAGAACGAGGATCTGCCTATGTAAACAAGGCGGATCCACATTCTGACAGGGGAGGAGAGAGAGATCAGCTGTTCCTAGTGATCAGGAACAGGAATCTCTCTCTACTCTCAGTCCATCCCCCTGACAGTTAGAAAGCACCTCTCTAGGGAACACTTAACCCTTTGATCACCCCTAGTGTTAACCCCTTCCCTGCCAGTGCCATTTATACAGTGATTAATACATTTTTTTAGCACTGACCCCTGAATTGGTGTCACTGGTCACCAAAAAGTGTCACTTAGGGTCATATTCGTCCGCCGCAATGTTGCCGTCCCGCTAAAAATCGCTGATTCCCGCCATTACTAGTAAAAACAATAAAAAAATAAAAAGTCCCTAAATCTTTCCCCTATTTTGTAGACGCTATAACTTTTGCGCAAACCAATCCATGAATGCTTATTGCGATTTTTTTTTACCAAATACATATTACATATACATATTGGCCTAAACTGATGAATACATTTGTTTTTTTATTTATTTATTTTTTTGGATATGTATTATAGCAGAAAGTAAAAAATATTGTTTTTTTTTTTTTTTCAAAATTGTCGGCCTTTTTTTGTTTAAAGCGCAAAAAATAATAACTACAGAGGTGATCAAATACCACCAAAAGAAAGCTCTATTTGTGGGAAAAAAAGGACATCGCTTTTGTTTGGGTGCAATGTCGCACGATTGCGCAATCGTCAGTTAAAGCGACGCAGTGCCGTATCGCAAAACATGGCCTGGTCATTAAGGGGTTAAATCCTTCCGGGGGGGTTAAGTGGTTAAAAAAAAATAACAGGCTTAGCCTTGGTTCACAATATGAAGTACATATAAATCGTGCAGGAACTGAACCACATTCCTGTTCATTTGACATGCGATTCAGTGTGGTGCGACTCAAATTGCACTACATCACACCAAAGTCATGTGTGCACCAATTTTGGAACTGCACTGCAACCGGATCGCATAGTTGTTTTGGACCATGTGATCTGGTGCTGGCAAGTACACTGTGTTTGCGACCTGCGTTTGGGGTGTCATTAAGATTGCACTGACCCCAGTGCAGATCACAAGGGCAGTACAATCTGAATGTGGTGCGGCAAACGTGCACGGGCTACAGGTTTTCAGCACCACATTCTAGTGTAAACCTAGGCTTACTGGCTAGATCACCAGATGAAGATGAAGGAAAGACAGCCTAAAACAAGAAAACTGATGCAGCCACCACATCTAATGATTGGTAAGCTGTACTATAATAAAAGTTTTCTTTGGGGTTTAATACTGCTTTAATGTGAAATTGTAGCAAGATTTTTTTTTTTTTAACACAGGCAGCTTCTAAAAAGCTTAGAATGTCATTAGAGTGTTCTTGCAACTCCAACGAGAAATAGGGGACAACAGCCCATCTTCCCAATAAAATGCTATGTGCAACACATCACTTCCTTCAGCACCTTTTGGGTGTACATCAGTACCAGTATGTAGTGCACCCCATTAGGAGCCGCAGGTGAAATGGGATCCCCCACTCAGAAAACAGTCCAGTACTTTGGGTTTTTTTTTTGTTTGAGAGGATAAAACTTGGATGGGGAGTATGGGTATTATGAGATGCCTACTTGACTTAGAACAAACTTTAGGAACAACTTTGCCTATGTACAGTCTGTATACACTCTTTAGCTTCCTCCCCCAAACTTGCTTGCAGAACTTCGCTGGCTCACTGATAAATAGATGATCTGACATAGTCAGCATAGTCAGATTGTTGAGCAAAAGCCTGTTATAGACAGTAACCCGAGGCCCCTTTAGATGTGTAGCAAAAATCAGTGTCCAGCTTACATCCTTGTGGCTACTAATCCCAGCACCACCTCTTTGGGTACTACCAGCCTGCCTGGCTGCAGATGCCCCTTTCACTAGCCTTCCTGGCTACTTCTTTACAGTCCTCCCAGACTGAAACTCACTCACCAGCCCACCTGGCTGACTCCTCTGGAGAACTCCTGGACATGCTTACCTGCTCCTTTTGTCCTCTCCTTGCTCCTGTGCCTCTGTGTGTTGTGGGGGATCCTTCCAGCACCTGAGCCCCAAACCCAAGGTCACCTACCCCAGAAAGGGCCACAACAGCCTCCTCAGCACTCCTTCTCCATCTTCCATCCGACTGCCCCTGCTGGCATGACGACCCATGAGTATTTATGAGGTATCTGCCCCTGCCAGCCCATCTTCCTGGGTATTGGCTGCGGCCCTCATCAATACTCCAAGCAGCTCCTCCTAAACTTTGCCTTTTCTTCTGGAAGCTTCTCCAAGTTTCCAGAGAGCAGGGAGAGTTACCAGAGATGCTGCTTGTTGAGTCATCCAGTCTCCCTGAGTCACTCAACCCTGACCCAGATTCAACCCAGGCCTTGCTCTCAGCCAAGCCAAATTTTAATACACTACCATCTATATACATCTAGCACACTAGAGGGTGCTACAAGTACAACAGGAATCAGCACAAAGGACTTGCATTTAGTTAAAACAATCTCACAATAATGTCAGAGTAAACAAAATGTAACGCCATCTCAAAATAGCTACATTTCGATTCAAACACAATTTCCCTTTCCACTCTTTACCCCCAGGCACTACATCAGTGGTATGTCCCTTCAACTTTGAACCATGGAGTGCTTTACCAAAGATTTCTACAGCCAAACCTGTGTAGAGTCTTCTGTGGGGTCCCAGTCCTCAACTACCTGGGCTATCCTTTGCAGCCAGTCCCCTGACATAAGAGACTAAGAGGTCAATATTTATTACATGTGGTATTTGTGTCATACAAAATATGGCATTTGATATTTAAAATGTAAATTCACTTGTTATATATTACAAATGCAATAAATATCACAAAAACTGTGATATTATCTAAACCCCCTTTGTGACAGAGGGCAAAACAAATCTTAATGTCTGAACACAATTTTGCAACTTTGAAATGTGTTAGTAAAGCTGTACATATCATTGCAACTACTTTGTGTATCAAGGTGGACCATACCTTGTTTTTTTGTGAGTCACACGAGATAAGACAAACCAAGGCGTCTACATCTTAAGTTCCTTAAACTTCATGAAGACCATAGTGGAGCTCTTGAGAGCCACAACAGAGAAACAGTGTCAGTCTAGGAGCTCCAAACTCCACCACTAGAGATGCAATGGTGTCTTCCCCTGTTGCTCTAGAATTGATTCCCACAGAAGTTGCCAAACCCAACAACACGGCAGAATCCAAAAATCAACCAGCTCAGGTTTGTGGTTCCATGGTAGAACCCACTGATTGCCTAGCTACCAATGCGCTTGATAAGGAGGAGGTCATGTCACCTCAAGGTCCAAAGGATGGGGCCAAGACTCAAACCCTGAGGCACTCCCAGTGGTTTAACTTTGGGAAACCCCTGAACATTTTGCACAAGAAGATGGATGGCAAATTTGCTGGGGACTGTAAGTTCAAGTGCGGTGGAGTGTCCCTTTACTCAATGACAACAGCAGTGGGTGCACCGGACAAAAAGACCATCATCAGCGACTAGAAAAATGCTTCACTTTGATAGACGACTGGATGACCACTAGCTCCCTCAAACTCAACAGATCAAAAACAGAGCTTCTGCTCCTACACACAAACCAAAATTCCAAAACTAAGACCCCATGGACACCTCCCAACATCTTTGGACAGACCATTTCTCCAAGCACCAAAGCCAAGAGTCTCTGAGTCATTTTTGACTCAGAAATGTCAATGGATGCACAAATAGGATCAGTAATCAACGGATCTCACCACCTCCTCTGCCTGCTACGTAGACTCATCCCCTTCGTTCCAGAAGAGGACAAAGCAGCAGTAGTTGGAACAATCATTAATTCCCGACTCGACTACGCAAACTCCCTCTACAAGGGACTACCCCAATATCAGCTTGCGCACTTACAACTCATCCAAAACACGGTGGCAAGATTGCTAACAGAAAAAACCCTGGGAATCCATCTCCCCTTCCCTGAGGAGCCTACATTGGCTAACCGTAAAGAATCGAATCACATTAAAGACCCTCTGCCTCACAGACAAATGCATACAAGGAAATGCTCCTCAATACCTGCGCGAGAAAATAAAACACTACACACTGAATCGCAGTCTTCGATCATCTAACCAAAACCTCCTCCTCATTCCCAAATCCCGCTACAAATCAAAGGGAGAACGAAGATTCGCAGTCCAAGGACCACGGCTATGGAACGCTCTACTGACTTACATCCGCATGGAAGAAAACCATCAGGCCTTCAGAAAAAAAACTCAAGACCTACCTCTTCTAAGAAGCTGGACAACACAGGACGGATCTAGTGCCTTGAGGCGATTCAGTTCGCATTTGCAGTGCTATACAAATTATTAATTCCTTCATTCATTCAAAGGGAAAAAGTTCAGCAGGGAGAGTGCGGTCTCCCAGGGTAACAAAAGATGAAGTGCCGTTTGGATGGTGGGACTGCTATGAAGAGGTAGCTCACTGTTCTCACAAAGAGGGATGGGATGCCCGAAAAGCGTCATCAGGGTGGTGGAGCTGCTATGAAGTGGTAACTCACTGTTCCCACAAAGAAGGCTGGGAAGCCTGAAAATCTTTTGCTTCACCCTGTGATCGCATGGGAAAAGGCGCCAGGAAAAGCTCTACAAGGAGAAGGGAGTCTCCCAAAGCAACAAGTGAAAATATGGATGTAAAGGTGTCTGCTGTTACTACTGGCAACAGGAAACCTGTTTGGCCTGCAATGTTGCCCTGCAACCAGGTGGGGGCATTTGCCTGTGAGAACACAACCAAGGAGGGACAACACCCTCAATTGAAGTTTCAGACACCTGCCACCTGCAATGGTAAGACTGTTCCTGTTTCTTTTGTGGAAAAGAATGATCGTTTGGTTGATGCCGGTAAAGTGTTGGTAAGTCCGGTGGGGAGATACGCTTCTGAGAAGTACTTGTTGCGGTACAGTCATACCTCCCAAAAGTCCCGGATTGGGTGGGACTTTCCCACATTCACACCTTTGTCCCGCTGTCCCGCAGTACAGGGGCTTTGTCCTGCATAATTCTGTTGCTTATATGTCAACTTCTGTCTGAATAGATTCATTTTTTTAATGCTTAAAGTGAAACAATAAAAATGAAATATTCCTTTAAATATTGTGCCTGGGGGGTGTCTATAGTATACCTGTAAAGTGGCACATTTTTCCAGTGTTTAGAACAGTACCACAGCAAAATGACATTTCTAAAGGAAAAATTGTCATTTAAAACTGAACGTGGCTGTAATGAATTGTCGGGTCTCAGCAATATAGATACAGATAATTGAAAAAAAGAGCATGGATCCCCCCCCCATCCATTACCAGGCCCTTTGGGTCTTGTATGAATATTAAGGGGAACCCCGAATCAAAATTAAAAAAAAAATTGCGTGGGGGTCCCCCTAAAATTTGGCGCAGGGTTCCCCTTAATTTCCATATCAGACCCGAAAGGCCTGGTATGGATTTTAGGGGGACCCCCACGCAATTTTTTAAAAAAAATTTTGATTCGGGGTTCCCCTTAATATTCATACCAGACCCAACGGCCTGGTAATGGATGGGGGGAATCCCATGCTTCTTTTTTCAATTATCTGTATCTATATTGCCAAGACCCGACAATTCATTACAGCCACGATCAGTTGTAAATGACAATTTTTCCCTTAGAAATGTCATTTTGCTGTGTTACTGTTCTAAACATGGGAAAAATGTGCCACTTTGCAGGCATACTATAGACACCCCCAGGCACAATATTTAAAGGAATATTTCATTTTTATTGTTTCATTTTAAGCATTAAAAAAATCACTTCTCCCGAAAAAACCTCAGTTTAAAAAAAAAAAAATTTGCATTGATACATGTCCCCAGGTCCCCAAACACTTTTTATGACAATAACTTGCATATAAGCCTTTAAAATTAGCACTTTTGATTTTTCATGTTAGTGTCCCATAGACTTTAACGGTGTTCCAGCAGCTTTCAAATTTTTCATGAACACCGCATATTGTTCGCTGTTCAGCGAACAGGCGAACACCTGACGTTCGCCTGACGTTCGACTTGAACATTGGGCTCATCCCTACTCTGCACTTAGTCGACACAAGTGCTGGATTAGCTGATTGCAGTGTGTTAAAATCAAGAGGAGTAGGGGGGTGAGCTGCCCCCAAATCCTTATCTCCTTCCTGTTTGGGGAGTTCAGGAGCTGAAAATGAGTGTGCACTCAGTGCACTGAAAGGGAAAAGGAAGTGTGTCTGCAGAGGATAGAAGAGCCAGCTACAGAAAGGTTCTGCTTTTACAAAGGTAAACAAGTGTAAGATGGTAGAGCTTTGGGGAGGGGGAGGGAAGATGGGGGCAGAGGAGAGAGGCAATAGTGTGATGTGGATGGATGACTGCACTCTGTACCTAGTGCTTTTGAACCCTTCACTCTGTACAAAACACACTCCAGAACCATACACTATGCCTAGCACTCTCCTGCACTCTGTACATAACGCATTCCAGAACCCAACACCTTGTGCATAAAATACTCCAGAGCCCTGCACTCTGTACGTAACTCCAGAACCCTGCACCATGTGCATAACACACTCCAGAACCCTGCACACTGTTCATAACACAATCCAGAACCTAATTCCCTGTACAGAATGCATTTCAGAACCTACCTCCCTGTACATAACACACTCCAGAACCTTGCACTCTGTATGTAACTCTAGAACCCTGCACCTTATGCATAACGCACTACAGAACCCTGCACTCTGTACATAACGCACTCCAGAACCCAACACCTTGTGCATAACATACTCCAGAGCCCTGCACTCTGTATGTAACTCCAGAACCCTGCACCATGTGCATAACACACTCCAGAACCCTGCACTCTGTACATAACACAATCCAGAACCTAATTCCCTGTACAGAACGCACTCTATAACCTACTTCCCTGCACATAACACACTCCGTAACTCCAGAACCCTGCAGCTTGTGCATAACGCACTCCAGGACCCTGCGCTCTGTAAATGGCACAGTCCAGAACCTAATTCCCTGTACATAACGCACTCCAGAACCTACCTCCCTGTACATAACACACTCCAGAACCTTGCACTTTGTATGTAACTCCAGAACCCTGCACCTTGTGCATAACGCACTCCAGAACCTTACACTCTGTACATAATGCACTCCAGAACCCTGCACTCTGTACATAACACACTCCAGAACCCTGCACTCTGTATCTAGCACTCTCCTAAACCCTGCACTCTGTGCATAACGCACTCCAGAACCGTGCTCCCTATGCAAAAGGCACTCTAGAAACCTGCAGTCTGTACTTTGTGCTCTCCTGAACTGGATCTCAAATTTTCGGACAACAAAATCCATTGTCATAAATTCCAATCGTGTGTACACAAATTTGACGCAAAAAGTTCCGCGCATGCTCGGAATCAAGCAGAAGAGCCGCACTGGCTATTGAACTTCATTGTTCTCTGCTCATCCCGTACGTGTTGCACGTCACCACGTTCTTGACGTTTGGAATTTTCGACAACATTTGTGTGACTGTGTGTATGTAAGACAAGTTTGAGCCAACATCCGTCGGAAAAAAAACATGGATTTTGTTGTCGGAATGTCCGATCGTGTGTACGCAGCATTTGTGTAACACACACTTCCATAGTTTGTGCAAAACCATTTGTAATGGAAGCTTTTTCTTTTCTTTTCTTTTTTTTAAATGTTATTTAAATGTAAATTTTTTAAATAGTGCTGGGGTTTGTATGTATCCGTGAGAATCTTGTGGCATAGCAATTATGCCACAAGACCATTAAGCCCCTCCCACTGTTAAGAATTTGACCATACCCACTTTTGCCGCAGTGCACGTAGCTCACCTGTCGATCGCTTCCTCCCTCAAGTGTCCCTCATTCTGAAGTTCAAAAGTTGGGAGGTATGGGTGCAGTGTAAATGATGAGTTACTCGCATTGTAATGTGAGGACTGATAAGGACTTGTCTTCAGGCATTCTGCTGTATAGCAGGAAGACAAGTGGTGAAAATGTGCTGTTGCAGCCAGAGATATCAGGGGTGACCACTAAGAAATGTATTTCTGACAATGCTGAGAATGTTCTTGAGAAGTGTAGTACTGACAAGAAAAGTGTTTCAAATGCTGTTGAGCCTCTTGGTCTGTCTATGCCTCCTTGGGTGGATGCAGTGCTATGGAGCATAAACTATTGGGATGACTGGGCCAAGAGATGAAATTTCTGTGAGTAAAGGTGTAGTGGACACTGTTGCTGCTGTGCCAGGAGAGGCGACTGCTGAACAGCCTATAGGCCAAGGGGCGTTGGCTGTTGCAGAGATTAACCCTCTCATGAGTGAAGGTCTGAGCGAGTGTAAACGCACAGCAGAAATTTTGTCCACAATGCATACAGGGAAAAATAACTTTTTTTTTTGTGATGACAGACTTGCTTAGCAGCATGGAGTGTGAATATACAGCCGGGGTATATCTTGCCATCCTCTCCTGCGTTTGGAGAACTGGTACCACGGGGTACTGCTGGTTGGAGCTGGATATTGCAGGCTATACAGTGCAGAAATAACTGATGGTGGAATCGTTTAATGCAATGTTTGGTGTTAATGGGAACGTTGTCTCACAGTGTGCTGGATCGCTTCATACAGAGGATGTGTATGAGAACAACTCTGGAGCACTGTTGTGCGAAAATACCAGTGGTAACAGAAGTTGTAAAAGGGACTGGTGAAAAAAAAAAAATATTGAAAAAGGTGTGTTTCTGATGGAGTGTTTGACAACAGGGAGCGATATAAAACAGTTTGAAGGTCCCATAAGGATTAACTGCTTGCCTGTATGTGGTCCCTCCTCAGACACTGTCCTTCCGAATAATGGGACAAGGGTTCTCAATATTTTTGACAATGCTGAGGTGTATATTTCTGAGAGATCGGTTGCCAAGGGTTACCCCACAGGTAGCAGCGAACCTGAAACACAGATAGTGCTGGTTGAGTCAGGTGGTGAGACAGGTGTGATAGAAGTAGGCCCCCTACAGTCCTGAGAGAGTAGGCCTGGGGGAGGTGAAGAGAAAGGTAGTACGGCCATTAGAGAGATCAGTGGGACCCCAAAGGTCAGGAAGAATTGCTGCTGGAAGCACACCTGGAAAAATATGTGGGTGGAGTGCCCGATTAAAAGTGATGTCAGTTAGGGATCGGCCCTTGTAGATGAGAGCTGTTACAGAGATGCCAAGTTGAGGAGAATAGGTTAGTGTGTTATGCTACCTCCGGGGTCGAAATGGAGGGGGGGAGGATATGTGGAGATGCGACCCTGTGTCAAGGTGTATATTGGCAGGCTACGCCTGATTTTGGTAGGCTTGCTAATTGCACACCTGTGGGCTGGCTTCATAATCCTTCCAGGAAGAGCGCTCAGGACTCAGACTTGGAGACAGCTCTGCCCGGCAGACAGGAAGTCTGACCTAGGAGGTCGGGAGGATCCCAGTAGGAGACAGCTCCAGGAGAAAGAGATAGGAGATCTCGGAGTCTAATGCCCCGTACACACGGTCGGATTTTCCGACGGAAAATGTGTGATAGGACCCTGTTGGAAATTCCGACCGTGTGTGGGCTCCATCACACATTTTCCATCAGAATTTCCGACACACAAAGTTTGAGAGCTTGCTATAAAATTTTCCGACAACAAAATCCGTTGTTGGAAATTACGATCGTGTGTACACAAATCCGACGCACAAAGTGCCACACATGCTCAGAATGAATTAAGAGACGAAAGCTATTGGCTACTGCCCTGTTTATAGTCCAGACATACGTGTTTTACGTCACCGCGTTCAGAACGATCGGATTTTCGACAACTTTGTGTGACCTTGTGTATGCAAGACAAGTTTGAGCCAACATCTGTCGGAAAAAATCCATGGATTTTGTTGTCGGAATGTCCGATCAATGTCCGATCGTGTGTACAGGGCATTAGGCTGCAGATGCACGTCTGTAGCAGACAGATGTGGCCCGCGACCGAACAGCACGAAGCTGACAGTGAGTAAGCCAGGAGGCTGAAGTGTGTGTTTATACAGTGATGGTGGAACCTCCTGTGACGAAAGATTACTACTTGTTTGAACTTTTTCGTTTCCTTTGACCACTTCAATACTGGGCAATTTCACCTCCTTCCTGTCCAGGCCAACTTTCAGCGCTGTAACATTTTGAATGACAATTGCACAGTCATGCAACACTGCACCCAAATGCCATAATAAATATCCCAAATTTAATAAAAAAAACAAATTTTTTCCTTAGTTTAGGCTGATATGTATTCTTTTACATATTTTTGGTAAAAAAAATCGCAATAAGCGTATGTTGATTGGTTTGCGCAAAAGTTATAGCATCTACAAATTAGGTTATTGATTTATGGCATTTTTATTATTTTTTTTTTTTTCACTAGTAATGGCTGTGATCTGCGATTTTTATTGTGACTGCGACATTGCGGTGGACAGATCAGACACTTTCGACATTTTTTTTAAACCATTGACATTTATACAGCGATCAGTGCTATAATTAGCCATTGATTACTGTATAAATGTCACTGGCAGAGAAGGGGTTAAATGTGATCCCTGACTGTGTGTTCTAACTGTGGGGGGATGGGACTGACTAGGGGAGGAGACTGATCGGTGTTCCTATATACTAGGAACACACAATCTGTCTCCTCTTCCCTGACAGGGCGTGGACCTGTGTGTGTAAATGAGCGATCGCGTGTGCCCGGCTGACATCGCGACCGCCGGGCACGGGCATCGATTCCTTGGTGACACAGGGCACATGCGCGCCCCCTATGCCGAGTACATGATATGACGCCCACCTGAAAGGACCCGCTCAAACGCAAGCTGAAGAGCCAGACTCAGACAGAAAAACTAAAACTAAATAATGCAGCAAAAAGAAATCTCTTAAACTATTAATTCCCTTTTTAGGAAAAAAAGAAAAGGTGAATTAACACCCTACACCCTCCTTACCCACTGGTCCCCACTGCATTTAGCTTTATAAATGAGAGTTTTACTCTCCACAGTGCTGTTCTTCCTCTTCCTCCCCTAGGGTCCTTGTTTTCAGTCTACAGTTGCTTCTGTAGCACCCTCCTAGGTAGGTGCTAAAAGAGAGTATAGTTTTTGGTCTTCCTGCTTACCAGGAAGATGGTCAGGTAAAACTTAAGGCCCGTACACACGATCGGACTTTTTGACAACAAACATGCAAATTAGCTGTTTTGGAGCAACATCCGATCGTGTGTATGCTCCATCAGACAAACTTTTTCTGTTTCCATTGGACTTTTGTTGGCTGTGCAAACTTTCCGGCAACAAAAGTCCGATGGAGCAAAGTCCGATCGTGTGTACACAAAAGCATCGGACTTTTGTACAAACTACAGTACGTGGCCGCGAGAATGTTTCCAGCATGAACCCATCGCGCTGGTTCTCGGCGACAGGGTACTGTACATCTCGTGCTGGCTGCAATAGGAAAAACACATTTTCCTACTGCGGCGAGCGCGAGAGGGAATTCCCCTCTGGGGGCATACCAGGCCCTTAGCATGGGGGTCCCCCCCCAAATCCACACCAGACCCTTATCCGAGCACGCAGCCCGGCCGGTCAGGAAAGGGGGTGGGGACGAGCGAGCCATACCAGGCCGCATGCCCTCAACATGGGGGGTGGGTGCTTTGGGGGAGGGGGGGGCCCTGTGGCCCCCCCCTCCCCCAAAGCACCTTGTCCCCATGTTGATGAGGACAAGGGCCTCTTCCCGACAACCTTGGCCATTGGTTGTCGGGGTCTGCAGGCGAGGGGCTTATCGGAATAAGGGGGCCCCCAGATCCAGGCCCCCCCCCTATGTGAATGAGTATGGGGTACAGCATACCCCTACCCATTCACCTAGGGAAAAAAGTGTCAATAAATAAAACACACTACACAGGTTTTAAAATTAATTTATTAGGCAGCTCCGGGGTCTTCTTCCGACTTCGGAGGGTCTTTTTCCGACTTCGGGGGGGGTCTTCTTCTGACTTCGGGGTCTTCTTCCGACTTCGGGGGTCTCTCCGGCATCTTCTCCCTCTCTCAGGTGTCGTCTCCGTGCTCTCTGGTTCTTCTCCGGTGCCTTCTTCCTTCTGCTGGGCTCCTCCGCTATCTTCTGCTCTTTTGCCGCTCTGCCTGGACATCTGGCTCGTCTCCTTCCCTCTTCTCTTCCAGAGATGTTGACACGATGCTCTCTCCGGCTGTAATGCTGTCTGTGCGCTCTGCTATGACTTATATAGGCGGTGACCCTGCCCTCTCGAGCCAGACTCGGGCTTGCATCGCAGGATCCAGGAAGAGCTTACTTACCTTGTCCCCTGGATCCTGCGATGTCTCCCCGCTGTGATCGGCGAGCCGCTGTGTCTCGCTCGATTCACAGTGCCGAGCTCCGTTCCCTGCGAGCGTTGCGATGCACGGGGACGGAGTTCGGCGGTAAATTCAAAAGTGAAACACACAGTATAGATACAGCATACTGTAATCTTACAGATTACAGTACTGTATCAAATAACTACACATCCCCTTTGTCCCTAGTGGTCTGCCCAGTGTCCTGCATGCAGTTTTATATATATAAAACTGTTCTTTCTGCCAGGAAACTGGAGATTGTCCATAGCAACCAAAACTGTCTCTTTACATCAAAAGTGGTTTTAGACCAGCTAGAAAAAAGCAATAATAAATTATAATCACTTGCAGAATTGAGCGATAGTGATTTGTGGGGAGATCCGTCATCAAACACTAAAAGTAATAAAAGCTAAAATTCTGCAACTGAGCAAATTTCAGTGTTTTTGATTTGATTACATTATTATATAATTTTTATTATTATTATATTATTATGTGTTTTAATTATTTATAGTTATTTATTATATTATAATTTTTTATTTCGTTTTTCAAACTTTATCATACCCGGGATGTCTACTAGACTCTTGTTTGGACAGATTTAAGTGAACTATTCCTAAGAATTACAGGCCTACAATATAAAACGCCAAATTTCTGTGCAAAATAATTGTACCGCTTTCAGCACCTAAAATCTGAAATAATCATACCGCCAGGGAGGTTAAAGTCCTGGCAATTGGCGGAGGAAAAGTGCTGCATTGCATGTTGGGATACTGAATAAAAGCCCAGGGAACATGTGCTCAGAGTTAATTGAGCTGGGGAACAGAGTCCAGAAGGGAGGGGCGGCTGCCCTCTCCTCTGCGGAAGTGGTCGTGCGGTCTTCAGTGGTCGACCCAAGGGCCTAGAGAGAGAAGCTGAACCCAGAGGTCCTGCAGAGCTGACTGGAAGGGAGACACCAGGAAGGATCTGGTTCTGCCTACTGTGAGTACAGATCTGTGTCTTTGGGGCCTGTCAAGAGAGGGCCACCCCTTCACCTAGAAGAGTCAGTGGATGGGTGTCAGTAAAGGGGATGCTAGAAAGTAGCCAGAAGATAATGCAGTGCATCAAGTCTGCTGCCAATGAGAGCAAAAAGACTTACATACATGTGGCAGTATGGTTAAAGCAGTGTGACTGCTTTCACAAATAATCCAGTGAGGCCAAGTTGTCCTCATCCATTGTGAATAGTTCTAGTTGGAGTATCCCACTAATCCCTTCTCCCATACAAGTTCCAAAATAAAATACAAAAACCCAAATACCCCTGGACTGGTCATTTGAGTAATGAGCAAATGGTAGTAAGGATGGGACAAGTGGAAACCCCTAACAACCAAGTGGAAACCCTTAGCAACCAGCTGCAGGTACCCAGAGAGAGGCCTATGAAGTCAACACTCAGCAAGCCCTATGGGGACAGTGCTACACTTCCATAAATCAATTATTCAGCACCAGTCAGCTGTTAAATGAGTGTTCTCTTTCTTTGTAACTTGTCCATTCAGAAGTTCTGGAACTACAGCCAATCAGAAAAGAGTTGGCACTGTCACATTACAGTATCAGAACCTTCTGATTGGCTGCAGTTCCATAACTTCTGAATGGTCACAAGTTACAATGACAGAGTACAATTGCTAAACGGCTGACAGACTGCTAATTAACTTATGTCAGCTGTCATTTCTACTGCCCTGCATCACTGTGTAGAATAGCAGGGAGGGGATTTGTGGAACAGTCCTCTTATCTGGAGAACTGTGGGATTTGTACCAAATCCAGGGCAGTCCTGCAGAATCTGGGACTGTTGGGAGTTATGCATATCTGGTGTCCAACACTGGATATGCACGTTTGTTGTAGGTCAGCACATCTCCAAGTATTGACAGAAGGATGAATGATTTGCCATGGAGCCTTCATCTTAAAACATCAACCTGCAATGGCAGTTCCTATATTTCTAACCTTTAAACTTCTAATATGGAAGAAGCATGGGATTAATGAGGTTTACAGACTACGCTCATTTTATCCTTCACCATTAAAGAGTATTTAGTGCACTTTTCATTACATTGATTGGGCCTAGTTAAACGCCGATAGAAATGGTCCTTCAGAATCTCATTTCTCAACAGCAGAGCTTTTAACATTTTATTTCTGTCTGTGCTGATGCATTTTTAATTTGGTATTCTAGCAGGCACCAATTGCTTTGCATTTATTAAAAAGTTACAGCAACCTATGAGCCTTTTCTTTTTGTGTGATGTCCTGTTCAAGCTTGCACATTTTCCACATTTTTGATGCACACCCTGGGGTTGATTTACTAAAGGCAAATAGACTGTGCACTTTGCAGAGTGCAGTTGCCCTCTGTAAATGCAATTGCTCCAGAGCTTAGTAAATGAGGTAAGACTTGACTTTGCAAAGAGTAACCAATCCTGTGTAAGGAAAATAAAAAAAACAGCATTTTTGCTTGCACGTGATTGGATGATGGAAGTCTGCAGAGCTTCTGCTCATTTACTAAGCTCTGGAGCAACTGTTCTTGCAGAGGGCAACTGCACTTTGCAAAGTGCACAGTCTTTTTCCCTTTAGTAAATCAACCCCATTGTGTGTTCCTACTAGCTACAGTTAGAACACACAGTGAGGGAACACAGTTAACCCCTTGATCGCCCCCTAGTGTTAACCCCTTCCCTGCCAGTGACATTTACACAATAATCAGTGCATTTTTATAGCACTGATCGTTGTATAAATGTCAATGGTCCCAAAAATGTGTCAAAAGTGTCCAATCTGTCCGCCACAATGTCGTAGTCCCGATAAAAATCATAGATCACCGCCATTACTAGTAAGAAAAAATAATAATAATTAAAATGCCATAAATCTTTACCATAGTTTGTAGACACTATAACTTTTGTGCAAACCAATCAATATACACTTATTGCAATCTTTATTAGAAAAAATGTGTGCAAGAATATATATTGACCAAAACTGATGAAGAAATTTGATTTTTAAAAACATTTTTTGGGGATATTTATTATAGCAAAAAGTAAAAAATATTGTTTTTTTTTTTCAAAATTGTCGCTATTTTTTTGTTTATAGTGCAAAAAAATAAACACCTCAGCGGTGATCAAATACCACCAAAATAAAGCTCAATTTGGGGGGGAAAAAAAGATGTCAATTTTGTTTGGGTACAGCGTCGAACGACCGTCAATTAAAGTGACCCAGTGCCATATCGCCAAAAATGGCCCGGTCGGGAAGAGGGTAAATTCTTCCGGGGCTGAATTGGTTAATCTAGGAATGGTGCAGACACAAGGGACACTGACATGGTCACCTTTACCTGGCAGCTAGGTAGTGCAGGTAGGTAGTAGGACTTTCCTGCAATCATTTGCTTGTGTCAGTTGTACATATTAAGGAATTCCAATTTTATTTCTGTCTATTTTCTGATGTTAAAAATAAACAGATGGATTGTTTTGTTCCTGCCACCAATCGTTCCTTTGCTCAATGCCTGGACCACATACCTTCATCAATATGTTTTCTGCTCCACCACTGGCTATATCTTCTTAGTCCTCTCCATAAATTTAGCAGAAATGTGTGCTTAAAGTGGATGTAAACTCAATGTCATCCTTTCTAAACTACTGCCATAGGGGTTATCTATAAGGATATACATACCTCCTGCATGTATCTTTACCTGTCAAATGTCTCCCCTCTGTCTGTTATGAGAGCCGAAAAACTGAAGATTCTGTGGGTGGGTCTGTTGTCTGGAGCTCGGTGGGTGGAGTCGTGATGTCAGTAGACTCCCCACCCACCTCTACACTCCCCTTGTCAATATGCATTTTCTCCTGTGTATTTCTAACACTGAACTTCTGCTGAACTTCTGCTATGATCTCTAACATCCAGTGAAAAGACAGGAAAGTAACCACATGACTTCAGTATGCCAAATCACGCTGAGGTGTGGAACAGCCAATCCTTGCAGAGCTGCTAAAGAAAGGAGTGGGGGAGGGAATTAAAAAATAATGCCTGTGTCTTAGGCTAGTGCACGAGATGTAAATCACCTGTCACTCACAGCAAGGGGGAGGATTTGACAGTTTTTCTCAGTTTGTCAAGATTTATCTCACTGAACAATAAAAGAGGATTGCTCAGAGATGGATTAACTCTGTGTGGCAAGACTGGGCTCAAATGATGACTTATACTCTACAGTATGATAAAAAAAAAAAAAAAATCGTGTTTACATCCACTTTAATGTAGAACTATATGCAACACTTTTTTCTCATTTTGGATAGAGTAAGGGGGTTATAACCCCTGTCAGTTTATTTTTTGCCATCCCTGTCCCGTTGCGGAGATTTCCCTTAATTTCCTGCCCTGTTGCCAAACAGGAAGTAAGAGGAAATCTCTGCAAATTAAGGGAATCCATTTCCCCCCAAGGCCCTCAGAACTAGTGTCCCCACTGGAAAATTTCAGGGCGGGCCTTAAACAAGAAGGGGTTGGGCCTTGACAGGAAGGGGTGGGTAATATTTAAATTAGGGGGTTTAGTCAGGCCTAGGGTAGCACAAAACCTAAATACATCACTGGCCCTGAATGGCTCAGTCCATTAACTGCTTGTATAAAGACTCTACTAAGATCCTTAAGAGAAAGTTTAACATCCTCAAGTTAATAGTACAGAGCACAGTCCACTATTTTCTGCAAACAAGGACTTTTTGCTCACCTTATTGCTGCTGCTAAATCTCTTGCAATAGAGTCAGCTCTCAAAGGAATTTACTACTAACGTGTTCCTGAAAAGCTCGGTCCAATATTTGCTGTAAGCAAGGGCCCTTGCTCACCTTACTAAGAGGAAGTTTAGTGTACTAAAAGTTCCTGGAGTATCCCCCGGTTACCCTGAACCTATCCAAGTTCAAGTTCTGCAGTAATAGCATACCCTTAGACAGTTCATTGTGCCGTGGGAGTGACTGTGTGCCTGGCTGTGGAGAAATTACTGAGAAAAGAACCCTGGGCATCTATTCAACGACCCCTGCGGGAGGAGAGCACTACATACACAATAACAATGTGCCTAAAGAGGTAATGTACTGGGGAGAGGAGCACAGGTTGATTACCACCAAACCATGTGCCCCAAAATAGAGGTTTCAGACAAAGGGAAGGCAGCCAGTCATAATTGATGCAAATGGAGCAACCTTCAGGCTATCACACACAGTAGAATCCTGCCCCTTATGGGCTAATCTTGACCTGTATGTGACGTCAACCAGAATCTGGCTCTTGAAGTTGGACCAACACAGTACATTACCACTTTGGATGCATTGGTATTGTGTAGGTCCCTGAGTGATCATCATCCCCTGGTGGGTCTTCTCCCCATTGGCATGCTGACATTTCCTGAACATATATCAGCTCATTGACATTCTTCTGATGAAGCACTAATCGCAATACGCGTTGAGGACACCCATCCGGACTTTGCTAATTTATACTTGATTTATCTTTATTCCTCTATGTCATTGGCGGAGGATGTGATGCATATTTATGACATACTACTGGATGTGGAATAGTGTCTGAGATTTATATATAACACAGCATTTAAGCTATTGTATTGAATAAAATGTTATAATTTTATTAATGTTTGTGTGGTTCATTCCTGGTATTGGTGTTCTAGTTGTACATTGTCGCACGTTGGCCAATGCACATAATACTACACAACACATATGCCCTGTACACACGGTCGGATTTTCCGACGGAAAATGTGTGATAGGACCTTGTTGTCGGAAATTCCGACTGTGTGTGGGCTCCATCACACATTTTCCATTGGAATTTCCGACACACAAAGTTTGAGAGCAGGGTATAAAATTTTCCAACAACAAAATCCGTTGTCGGAAATTCAGATCGTGTGTACACAAATCCGACTGACAAAGTGCCACACATGCTCAGAATAAATTAAGAGACAAAAGCCATTGGCTACTGCCCTGTTTATAGTCCCGACGTACGTGTTTTACGTCACCGCGTTCAGAACGATCGGATTTTCTGACAACTTTGTGTGACCGTGTGTATGCAAGACAAGTTTGAGCCAACGTCTGTCGGAAAAAATCCATGGATTTTGTTGTCAGAATGTCCGATCAATGTCCGACCGTGTGTACAGGACAATACTGTTGCAAAAATGTACAAATTTCAGTGGAGCCTAGTGATGCTCTGAGATCATG
Source organism: Aquarana catesbeiana (assembly GCF_042186555.1). Lineage (NCBI taxonomy): Eukaryota > Metazoa > Chordata > Amphibia > Anura > Ranidae > Aquarana > Aquarana catesbeiana. The sequence goes on from NC_133334.1 coordinate 72,332,274, forward strand.
TAAAATGATTGCTACACATAGGCCACTTTTTCTCTGTCTCATAACTTGTACTCATAACATCATTGTGTCCCTATAGTCATACATTATTGTGTCCCCATAATGATCTATCATTGTGCCTCATAATTATACATCATGGTGTCCCCATAACTGTACATGATTATGTCCCTATAGCTCCCTGACGTCCTGGCTTGTCTGACTATCCGTTCCAGGTACCAGGTTTCCCTTTTACTATTATTATTAAACTAGTGTGATTTTTACTGCATTTCTGTCTCGGTCTGATTCAGGGTTTTTGACAGTCCCTTCCACTTGTACAGTATTAAAACCCCTTATGGTACATTTTAGGATGTACCACACTTTCTCTTTGTTCTCCTTTCTTTCCCCCATCCATCTCTCTAGCCGTCTTTCTTGTTCTTTGTCTTATTCTTTCTCTCCCTTTTTCCTTGTTCTTCCCCTTCTTTTCCTCTCCCTTCCATTAATTCTCAATTTTTTATGCCTTCTCTTACTCCTTGGTGGGGGAAGGTGGGGGTAATGGGATCAATGGCAGTGCTGGTGGGGTGTGGGATCAGAAGCAGTGCTGGGGGGAATTCTGATCAGTCAACTTAGGTACTTTTGATCAAGGTTATCTGCTGATCTGAGAACTGTAGTGGGGACTTTTAATAGCAACAATAGTCGCAGTTAGTGATACTCACTGTGTCTCCGACTTTGTGGTGTCTCGCATCAGTGACACCTATGCCAAAATCAGAAGATAGGGTCTCCTCCAGCCCCTCCAACTTCACATTCCTCACCAGTCAGCTGACCTATTGTCTCTGCCCCCAACCATGCCGTGAACTGCGAACAGGCTGCGAAGAGGATGAGTGGGTGGCAGCGAGATCCAGGAACAGCCCAGCTGGGTGGCCACAGGCTCCAGGGACAGCCCTGCTGGGCGGCCATGAAAAGGCTGGGAGAGCGGTGTGGGCTTCAGGAACAGCCCAGGATTCGGTGACTCCTGGCAAAACATAATTTGACCCCCAGGTTGAGAACCACTGCCTTACAACATTGTGTCCCCATAATCTTATATCATTGTGGCCCCATCAACACACATCATTGTGTCTCCATAATCACACATCGTTACATTGTTGTTCCCCCCTTTACCACACATCATTGTGGCCCCACGGTTCCTTCACTTTATACCACAAAGGTTCCATGACAGCCCAGGCAATTTGTTTACGTTGGTTGCTTCCCAACTGGATGTTTTCCTGTCCTCAAACTGATGATGGTTCCTGAACATTTTGCCACATCACCATCCTCTGTTTTGTCTCCAACCAAGCAAGCAACAACTACACTAGGTCAAACCTTGGCATTCCCTGAATCACATCTGACTTTAAGCTTTACTAGACTCTGTTGCTTGCACATTTTCTTGCCAGATGAGGATCATGCACTTGTTGTAAAAACATCAGCCTTCAGTTACTTCTATCTCTGGTTTATTCCGTAACACCATTTATTTAAGGTGAATGACCAAGTTATTGCATAATAAGTAGCTCTGAGATGTCCCAGTCCACTTACTTTGTTGTTGTAGTTTTGTTCTTTAACAGCCTAGCCATGTGTGTTAACAACCATGTAGTCGGGGAGCAGAGGTTCACTTTAACCCATTGCTGCCCACCCAGCATACTGTAGGTTGGTCCTCTTAGACTCACTGTTTACTATGGACAGGGGATCCTCCCTTGGGCACCAATACATGAGGACCCCTGGGAGACCCCAGGCCTGACCTTACCAGCACCAACAGTAGTCCATTCAATACCTGCTGTAGGCCTTATGGCAAAGGACCCAAATAGCTGCCTCACCCAGCACCTGTTTGTTTCCAGAGGACTCCCCCTATCTTAAGGTTAGGAGTGCAGACAAGGGAAGCCTTTTAAAGTGGTTGTATACCCCCCCCGATTTTAACTTTTACCTATAGGTAAGCCTAGAATAAGGCTTACCTATAGGTAGTGGAAATATCTCCTAAACGTGCGCCAATTAGGAGATCTTTACCTTGTAGTGTGCCAATGATGTCACCAGCGAATGTGCTGTGAAGAAAGGACCTCTGTGCCGTTTCTTCCTGAGCGTGTGCCGTAACTGGTGGCTTTGGCACGCGTGAGCAGGAGTGACGTCTCTCGGCTCTGGACAGTCACACAGCCGGAGTCTGTGTGTCTGGGGCAAAGATGGATGCTGCCTGCAGTGGGGACAGTGTGGGCTTCGTTTGCAGGTAAGTGCCACATAATGGGCTAGTATGGGATGCATACTAGCTCATTATGTTTTTACTTTGTAGGGTTTGCAGGATAAAAAAGAGAAAGTAAAACCCATCAGGGTTTACTTTCTTTTTAACTGTTTACTGAACAAGTTAATTTACACATTCATACACCTCAGTCATCCCAATGGTGACAGCACATTATTTTAGGGTGGCAAATGATAAAGAGTGGGGCACCATAGTGCTTAGCACTTCCCCTAGCATCAATAGGGCCAACGATTTGAGTCCTAAACCACACAACCTGCATGTTCTCCCTGTGCCTGTGTGGGTTTCTTCCCACACTCCAAAGACATGCTGGTAAGTAAATTGGCCCTAGTATATGTATGAATGTGAGTTAGGGACCTTAGATTGTAAGCTTCTTAAGGGCAGGGACTTATGTGAATGAACTATATGTAAAACGCTGCATAAATTGACAGTGCTATAAAGGTACCTGTAGTAAATTATTAATAAGAGCAATAACAAGCAGAAAGCTGAATCAGGGAGCCTATACGTTATTAGGGGTCTCCCAGAGTCCTTCATCCCATGCAAAGGGGATACATGTAGTCCCAGAGTCCTGCACCTCTCCTTCCCTGTAAAGAGGAAGCTTCCAGAAGCTAGAACTTCAGAAATGACATTGTTTCCAGGGTCTGGTCTTTGCAATGCTTCCCACAATGACCAACCATGGGCATATACCCGCCAGACTATTTGTAGTGATCCCTCTTACCCAAGATGGCCCATACTGGCAAATGCAGGGCAGGCACTAGCTCACCATGTATGGTAACAACCCACTTGCTACTCTGGGGCCCTCCTGAGGCTAACTAAGTAACTACATTGCCTAGTTTACCTACAAGGGTCCTGATCCTAACCATATTGACAGCTAGTGGAAAATTTGGGAGAGCTACACCAGGCACTCATGTGCCCCCCTACCCCACAATTTCTCAACAAATCTACTTCAGTGCTGATTTTTTCTCAGAGGAATGTAAGTAAAAATAACCTGGGGGGTAGACACTTAGTTGAAAATTTTAACAACAATTACAGAACTACAGAAAATGGAAAGGAGGGTGGTGAACTCAACTACCCCAGTTGCACAATGCATCAAAACATTGGCTGACTTTTGATCATCTTCAAGATACTCTGTACTCTGACAGGTTATGCTGGCTAGTGACAAACCTATTGAACTCAACCTCTATAATATCTAAGTACCTCTTTCCAAAGGCTGCACATTTGAAATTATTCAACTTTGCTCAGTCTTGCACTACTTCTTTTAAACGTAGGACAGCTGCAAGAGCTTTCTCAAGATTAAAGTACTTGAGATCCTATAGTAGGCCAGCATCATGGAGAATGGAAGACTCCTCCAACATACTATTCCTCTGGGCAGAAGCCTATGGGAGAAAGAAATTTCTATAATGCTTGTTTTCAAACATTTATCACTTTCCCAGCCTCACAACACTAGGGCATATTTCCCAGTAATTGGCTGAAATGATAAATATTCATACCTTTGCAGAGAGACTACTCAAGTTTGCTCAACAGCAGCCTGACACGTAGAGATGAAAGAACTTTTAGACTGACTGCAATCTATACCTGCACATCACAAAAAACACTAAAGTACTCACTGCACTTAATAGGGTTCCTACAATCCCCTTCTCAGAACCACGCAATCATAACCTAATTATGATCTACTCAAGATGAAAAAAAAAATTCCTAAAATTCTATTCCACCACAATTTTTTTATGGCATCATGTTCTGTTTCTTTATGTATATGAATTTAGTTGACACGCACATGTGTGCTCTGCACTTTCCAAAATTTGAATGATGATTAACCTTTCATCTGCACTGGCATCATGAAAGGACATGCTAATCTATCAAATGCAGATGTGACGGGATAAAAGTTTTAATTTACATGTAATTATATACTATTTTTTGCAAATGTCTTATTGTTTTATCATAGTAGGCTACCATAAGTAAAAATTTAATAAATTGAAACAAACAAAAAGAAGTCTGATGTCCCCTTGACTTTGGCTTGTATGTTTTTCCCTCAAATTCCAGCTGAAAAAGGCAATTGCCAAACGTGCTTACATAGGAGCCAATGTGCAGCCATGAATATGTGCTCATTGCTTTCTTCAGGTTGAATGGAGCTGGTCTGGCACTGCTCGTAGAGTTGATTGAGCTCTAGTAGGAAAGTGCACATCACTGACTATATGTGCTTGGAATGCCAGGTGCCAGTCAACTGTGACTGGATTAAATGATCTTATGTGCATTAGAAGCTGAGCTCTATTCACTGACTCTTCTGCACATGGGATCTGCATTCTGATCACTTAAAGTTTGGATATATATTTTTTTAAACAGCACAAGGGATAGTATTTACATTGAATGATAAATGTTCAATGTGCTAGTGGCTGCTCTCTAAGTTGAAATCTTCTGTCTTTTGCTCCCACCCCCATAACTTTCCCTAGTGGTAATCTTCTAGTGCCCTGGAAAAGGGTGTGTGTGTGGGGGTGTACTGCAGGGACGTGGCTGGTGAGGCTGTGGCTAGTATCAGAGCCAGATACACACAGGTTACATACGCCGTGATCGTTAGAGCGAGAGCAATAATTCTAGCACTGGACCTCCTCTGTAACTCTAAACATGTAACCTGTAAAAAAAATGTAAACTGTCACCTATAGAGATTTATAAGTACTGAAGTTTGGCACCATTCCACAAGTGTGCGCAATTTTTATTTTTTTTTTGTTTACCCACTTCCCGCCCGCCCACCGTCATATGACATCCTGGGCTTTGGGCGGGTATATCTGAATGATGCCCGTAGTTACAGACATCATTCAGATATTGCCGGTTTCAGCCGGCGAATCTCTACACCATAGGAATGATCATAGCGGCCGTTTCACCGCTTGATCGTTCCTATGGGAGGTGAGAGGGGACGTCCCCCCCCTCCCGCCGCCCTCCGGTGCTTGTTCTGACTCACTGTTACGATCGGTGAGGCAGAGAGTGGATCCCCCGGCGCCGGATGTAGATCATAGAGATTTCCGGCGGACCAGATAGTCGCCGGAGTCTCTATGATCGTCGGAGGCCGGGCGCGATGTTATGACGTCACGGCCGGCCTCTCCATTCAAAAAAAACTATCGTTTTATTTTTTTTTTTAATTTCAGGCTTCCCAGCCTAGTGGTGACATATGGGGTCTTATTGACCCCATATCTCACTATTAAGAGCACCTGGCATGTCATATTGCTATTACAAGGGATGTTTACATTTCTTGTAATAGGAATAAAAGTGATCAAATTTTTTTTTTTTTTCAAAAAAGTGTCAAAATAAAAAAAATATATAATTAACAGTAAAAAGAAAAAAAAATTTTTAAAGCGCCGCTGTCCCCGTGTGCATGCATACGTAAGTCCCGCCCACATATGAAAACGGTGTTCAAACATACATGTGAGGTATCGCCGCGAACATTGGAGCGAGAGCAATCATTTTGTCCCTAGACCTCCTCTGTAACTCAAAACATGTAACCAGTAAAAAATTTCAAGCGTCGCCTATGGGGATTTTTAAGTACCGAACATTGGCGCCATTCCACGAGCGTGTGCAATTTTAAAGCGTGACATGTTAGGTATCTATTTACTCGGCGTAACTTCATCTTTCACAAAATGCAAAAACATTGGGCTAACTTTACTGTTTTTTTTTTTTAAACACAAAACTGTTTTTTTTCCCAAAAAAAAACGCGTTCGAAAAATTCCTGCGCAAATACTGTGGGAGATAAAAAGTTGCAACAACCGCCATTGTATTCTCTAGGGTCTTTGCTAAAAAAAACATATATAATGTTTGGGGGTTCTATGTAATTTTCTAGCAAAAAAATGATGATTTTTAAATGTAGGAGAGAAATGTCAGAATTGGCCCGGTAGGGAAGTGGTTAAAAACTATTTTTATTGGGTACAAAAAAAAGTGGTGCAAAAAGGTGATATCATATGTCAAGGGAAATGCATTACATAAGGATTTCAAAAAAGAAAAATGGTGTTAAAGTATACAGTAGTTGATGGATGCGCATTGTTATGGTTGACTAACATGCTAACAGTAGTATCCTTGAATTCAATAAACAACGTATATCCTTCAATCATCTCTAATGGAAAGTATTGTTATTCAGGGTTTAAGAAGTGTTTAGAATGATTAAACCAGGGGTCCCACTTTTTTTATCATATAAATGATTTTCTCCATGAGGTTAATATTGTTAATTCTTATTTTCAATTGGGCTAGAGGTACTGATGGGGATTTCCAATGATATGCTATCAGCCAGTGTATTGTAACACATATTGTGTGGATCAGTCTCATATGATGGATGGATAGCCTTATGATAGGGGAGAATAAAACACAGTTGTGGAGAGTGAGCTGTATAATATTGTCAAAGATTTTGGATGCAAAGTTTTCCAATTGCTTCCATATTTGTGAAACCTTCTCACAATCCCAGAATATGTGTGTGAATTAATGTGCGGAGATGCAACCTCTAAAACATGTCTGAGGTGCTGCGGGGAAAATGGCATGATTTTTTACAGGGGTATAATACCATCTTGTAAATAACTTTATTGCTGTCTCTCTTATTGTAAGTGATCGTGTGCATTTGTGTAAGTTATTGATACAGTTATCCCAGTTTTCAGTTGAAAATGACATTCCTGCTCCCATTTGCTCATATAGAGGAGTTTATCTTGCCTATCATTGTTAACCAAATTAGAATATATCTCTGATATTAGTCCACTTCCCCTAAGTGACTTCAGACATACAGTCAGGTCCATAAATATTAGGACACAATTCTAATCTTTTTGGCTCTATACACCACCACAAAAAATTTGAAATTAAACAAACAAGATGTGCTTCAACTGCAGAATTTCAGCTTTAATTTGAGGGTATTTACATCTAAATCAGGTGAACGGTGTAGGAATTACAACAGTTTGTATATGTGCCTCCCACTTTTTAAGGGACCAAAAGTAATGGGACAGATTAACAATCATCCATCAAACTTTCACTTTTTAATACTTGGTTGCAAATCCTTTGCAGTCAATTACAGCCTAAAGTCTGGAACGCATAGACATCACCAAACGCTGGGTTTCATCCCTGGTGATGGTCTGCCAGGCCTCTACTGCAACTGTCTTCAGTTACTGCTTGTTCTTGGGGCATTTTCCCTTCACTTTTGTCTTCAGCAAGTGAAATCCATGCTCAATCGGATTCAGGTCAGGTGATTGACTTGGCCATTGCATAACATTCCACTTCTTTCCCTTAAAGTATTTGGTTGCTTTCGCAGTATGCTTCGGGTCATTGTCCATCTGCACTGTGAAGCGCCGTCCAATGAGTTCTGAAGCATTTTGCTGAATATGAGCAGATAATATTGCCGGAAACACTTCAGAATTCATCCTGCTGCTTTTGTCAGCAGTCACATCATCAATAAATACAAGAGAACCAGTTCCATTGGCAGCAATACATGCCCACGCCATGACACTACCACCACCATGCTTCACTGATGAGGTGGTATGCTTTGGATCATGAGCAGTTCCTTTCCTTCTCCATTCTCTTCTCTTCCCATCACTCTGGTACAAGTTGATCTTGGTCTCATCTGTCCATAGGATGTTGTTCCAGAACTGTGAAGGCTTTTTTAGATGTTGTTTGGCAAACTCTAGTCTGGCCTTCCTGTTTTTGAGGCTCACCAATGGTTTACATCTTGTGGTGAACCCTCTGTATTCACTCTGGCGAAGTCTTCTCTTGATTGTTGACTTTGACACACATACACCTACCTCCTGGAGAGTGTTCTTGATCTGGTGTCAGGGAAATGGTGGTAGGAGAACTGGCACCAACAGCAGGAAAAGGGCTCTAGGACCCAGCATCTCTACCAGCACTTATGGCAGGAGAAGGACTTTAGGACCCAGCATCTCTGGCAGGAGAAGGGCTCTAGGACCCAGTATCTCTACCAGCAGGTCACATGGGCCTATATAAGGAAGTCTGCTAGTGTCTGCAGTTGCTGGTTTGTCAGTCTTCCTGTGTTCCTGAGCCTCTGTGCAAATTACTGTTTGGATTCCTGTTGTGACACGGCTTGTTCCTGACCTGTCCGATCTGCTCTCCTGGTTTGACCCTCTGGCTTGCTTTACCAACTTATCTTCTCCTGTACCTGATCCCGGCTTGTATGACGGACTTTGCTACAGTTACCTGTTCCTGCCTGCTTCCTGATACCAGACCTTTGGCTTGTCCCCATTTCTGCAGCCTGCCTCCTCCTCTTGCTGGATCTACTGTGTTTGACCCCTGTCCTGGCTTTCACTACTATTCCATGTGCACACCTTGCCAAGTATTACCAAAGATTCTTATAGACTTTAACCCAGCTGTTTCCTGTCCCTCAGGTGCCCATCAGCGCTTCTCTCCGGAATCCATCTGGCAACCTGTGCTTCTCTGGGCACTACACCTTCTGTACCCAACTTCAGGGGTGTACTGCACTCAGCCGCAAGGGGAGCCTCCAACCAGGTGCGTGACATCTGGCCAACTGTTGTGAAGGGTGTTTTCTTCACCAGGGAAAGAATTCTTCGGTCATCCACCACATTTATTTATTATTTTCCGTGGTTTTCCGGGTCTTTTGGTATTGCTGAGCTCACCGGTGCATTCTTTCTAAGGATGTTCCAAACAGTTGATTTGGCCACACCTAATGTTTTTGCTATCTCTCTGATGGGTTTGTTTTGTTTTTTCAGCCTAATGATGGCTTGCTTCACTGATAGTGACAGCCCTTTGGATCTCATATTGAGAGTTGACAGCATCAGATTCCAAATGCAAATAGGACACTTGAAATGAACTCTGGACCTTTTATCTGCTCCTTGTAAATGGGATAATGAGGGAATAACACACACCTGGCCATGGAACAGCTGAGCAGCCAATTGTCCCATTACTTTCGGTCCCTTAAAAAGTGGGAGGCACATATACAAACTGTTGTATTTCCTACACCGGTCACCTGATTTGGATGTAAATACCCTGAAATTAAAGCTGAAATTCTGCAGTTAAAGCACATCTTGTTCGTTTCATTTCAAATCCATTGTGGTGGTGTATAGAGCCGAAAAGATTAGAATTGTGTCTATGTCCCAATCTTTATGGACCTGACTGTATGTTCTCATTAAATTTGGGTAGTTTTGTTTCTGTTGTTTGAAAATATGTTATAAAAGTGTCTAAAGTGGAGGAATTTCCTAAATTCATTACTGGGAATCTGATATCTGATATTTGGTTTTTAGTGAAGAGAATGAGGTAAAGGTGGTGTTGGTATGTGCAATGTTAAAGTGTGACATGTTAGGTATCTATTTACTCGGCGACTCCGATCTCGGTAAAGAGTCTCTGACGGAGACTTTTTACCGCGTGATCAACCGTATCCAATCACGGCTGATCACAATGTAAACAGGAAGAGCCGATGATCGGCTTTTCCTCACTAGCGTCTGTCAGATGCGAGTAGAGGAGAGCCAATCGTCTGCTCTTCTGACGGGGGGGTCTGTGCTGATCGATTATCAGCGCAGCCCCCCCGAGGGTGCCCACACTGGACCACCAGGGACACCACTAGGACCACCAGGGATGTCACCACCAGGTATGCCACCCTAGATCACCAGGGATGACAATCAGTGCCCACAATGGATGCCAATCAGTGTCCACAATGGGCATCACTAATTGGCAGTCATTATTGTTTGGCACTGATTGGCATCCATCAGCACCATCAGTACCATACATAACAGTACATAATTGCCACCTATCAGTGCCCATCCGTGCCACATATCAGTGCCCATCTGTGCTGCCTTTCAGTGCCCATCCGTGCCACCTATCAGTGCCCATCTGTGCTGCCTTTCAGTGCCCATCCATGCCACCTATCAGTGTCCATCTGTGCTGCATATTAGTGCCACCTATCAGTGCCCCATCAGTACCGCATATTAGTGCCCATCAATGTCACCTCATCAGTGCCATCTCATTGGTGCCACCTCATCGGTGCCCATCAGTGTCACCTTATCAGTGCCCGTCAGTGCAGCCCCATCAGTGCCCATCAGTGAAGGAGAAAACTTACTTATTTACAAAGTTTTGTAACTGAAACAAAAAAAAAAACATTTTATTTTTCAAAATTTTCATTCTTTTTTTATTTGTTTAGCAGAAAATAAAAATCCCAGAAGTGATCAAATACCACCAAAAGAAAGCTTTATTTGTGGGAACAAAATGATAAAAATGTAGTTATGGTACAATGTTACATGACCGCGCAATTGTCATTCAAAGTGCGACAGCGCTGAAAGCTGAAAATTGGTCTGGGCAGGAAGGTGTATAAGTGCCCTGTATTAAAGTGGTTAAAGTGGCCGCTCTGTATTTAGCTTCTGAGGAGCCCCATATCTCTGAAACCATAGGACGTAGGATCCCCAAATTTTTACCAGTGGTGGGGTAGGACTTTTACATACACCCCAGGTTGCCTACGACTCTTGAAGCTCAATTATTATTTTTTTGTTGTTTTTTTTAATCTTCATGACAGGTGAGGCAGGCCTCCCCTGACTGCACGCTCCTGGTGTATTTGAGTCCCTGGACCTGTCATAGAGTCAAGAGTGCTAACTTTGCCTGCCCTTTTGTCGGGAAAGGTTTCACCTGCTCGTGGAGCTGTCTCTCCTATGGGCTGCAGTTCTGATGTCCACCAGCGGGTGTCTCTCGGCAGTCTGGAGCCATCATCATCTCCTGCAATCAGGCATCACTTGAGACTGATTGCAGGTGTATATATTACCCGGCAGATGCTTGCACTCATCACCCTGGTATTCTATCCATGTGCCCTGACCTGTGTTTGCTGAATCCTATGTGCCTGAACCCTGAATTCCTGTATCCTGTGTTCCTGAATCCTGCATCCCTTCCTGGACCCCTGCCCTGCAGCCTGATCCCTTCCCACCTGCTCTTTCCGTTTCCTGTTACCCTTTTCCTGCCCTGTCTTGCTCCCAACTCCCACTGCTTAATCTCCTGTGTATGACCCTGGCTTGGCTACAATTACAATTTTGGTATTCCCTATCTGCTGTATATACTTAATTTAGACAGTTGTTTGTGGGTCACTATTTGGTTATTTAATTTGTTTTGCACAGTTTGGTATGTTAGAGGTGCGTTTTATATCTCTGTTGTTCACTTATTTTTTAAATAAATTATATTATTTTACACTACTTGTGTCTGGCATTCTCTGGCAGTCCACACATTTCTGGTCCCCCCGGTTACTGACACCTTTCTGCTCCCTCCTCCATTCATGCAAGCTATACTATAGTTTTCAGCAATGAACATCACTCTGTAAATGGAGAATGGGCAAATGAATGAAAAGTTTGCCTCCGCTATACATAGGGCACTTCTCATTGCTGGAAGCTATAGTACAACAGATAGTGCAGGCATACTGGGCACACTTGACTAGTTCCTATGGCAGGTCCAGTGGCCTATATTACCCCCACATCACTAGAAGATTACCAATATGGGGAGGGGGTGCAGGACAGAGGACAGAAGATTTCAATTAGGACAGCAGCCACCAGCACAAATTACACTTCTTATTTAATATAAGTACAGGCCCTTGTGCTGTTTTGTAAAAAAAAATGACCTTTAAAGCAGAACTCCAGGAAAACAGCTAAATACAGAGTTGAGAGTTGAGTTTTGTGTGGCCACCATTATTTTCCAGCACTGCCTTAACCATCTTGGGCATGGAGTTCACTAGAACTTCACAGGTTGCCACTGGAGTCCTCTTCCACTCCTCCATGACGACATCACAGAGCTGGTGGATGTTAGAGACCTTTCGATCCTCCACCTTCCGTTTGAGAACGCCCCACAAATGCTCAATAGGGTTTAGGTCTGGAGACATGCTCGGCCAGTCCATCACCTTTACCCTCAGCTTCTTTAGCAAGGCAGTGGTCGTCTTGGTGGCGTGTTTGGGGTTGTTATCATCTTGGAATACTGCGCTGTGGCCCAGTCTCCGAAGAGAGGGGATCATGCTCTGCTTCAGTATGTCACAGTATTTGCTGGCATTCATGGTTCCCTCAATGAACTGTAGCACCCCAGTGCCGGCGGCACTCATGCAGCCCCAGACCATGACACTCCCACCACCATGCTTGACTATAGGCAAGACACACTTGTCTTTGTACTCCTCATCTGGTTGCTGCCACACACGCTTGACGCCACACACACTTGACACCATCTGAACCAAATAAGTTTATCTTGGTCTCATCAGACCACAGGACATGGTTTCAGTAATCCTTGTCCTTAGTATGCTTGTCTTCAGCAAACTGCGGGCTTTCTTGTGTCTCATTTTTAGAAGAGGCTTCCTTCTTGGACGACAGACATGCAGACTAATTTTATGCAGTGTGCGGCGTATGGTCTGAGCACTGACAGGCTGACCCCCACCCCTTCAACCTCTGCAGCAATGCTGGCAGCACTCATACGTCTATTTCTCAAAGACGACCTCTGGATATGATGATGAGCACGTGCGTTCAACTTCTTTGATCGACCATGGCGAGGCCTGTTCTGAGTGGAACCTGTCCTGTTAAACCGCTGTATGGTCTTGGCCACCGTGCTGCAGCTCAGTTTCAGGGTCTTGGCAGTCTTCTTATAGCCTAGGCCATCTTTATGTAGAGCAACAATTTTTTTTTTCAGATCCGCAGAGTTTTTTGCCATGAGGTGCCATGTTGAACTTCCAGTGACCAGTATGAGAGAGTGAGAGCGATAATACCAAATGTAACACATCTGCTCCCCATTCACACCTGAGACCTTGTAACCCTAATGAGTCACATGACCCTGGGGAGGAAAAATGGCTAATTGGGCCCAGTTTGGACATTTTCACTTAGGGGTGTACTCACTTTTGTTGCCAGCGGTTTAGACATTAATGGCTGTGTGTTGAGTTATTTTGAGGGGACAGCAAATTTACACTGTTATACAAGCTGTACACTCACTACTTTACATTGTAGCAAAGTGTCATTTCTTCAGTGTTGTCACATGAAAAGATATAATAAAATATTTACAAAAATGTGAGGGGTGTACTCACTTTTGTGAGATACTGTACATTGATAATCAGTACAGCATATCAATGTCCATCACTGCAGCATATCAGTCTCCATCAGAGCAGCATATCAGTTTCCATCAGTGCAACATATCCATGCCCATCAATGCCACCTTATCAGTGCAGCCTCATCAGTGCCACCTATTAGGGCAGCCTCATCAGTGCCCATCAGTGCAGCCTCAGCAGTGCCCATCAGTGCAGTCTCATCAGTGCAGTTTATCAGTGCCACCTCATCAGTGCCCACCAGTGCAGAATATCAGTGTCACCTCATTAGTTCTCATTAGTGAAGCCTATCAGTGTCCATCAGAGCCACCTCATCAGTGCCCATCAATGCAGCTTATCAGTGTCCATCAGTGCCACCTCATCAGTGCCCATCAATGCAGCCTATCAGTGTCCATCAGTGCCACCTTATCAGTACCCACCAGTGCAGCCCATTAGTGCCAGCTTATTAGTGCTCATCAGTGCCACCTCATCAGTGCTCACCGGTGCAGCCTATCAGTGTCCATCAGTGACACCTCACACCTCATCAGTGCCCATCAATGCAGCTTATCAGTGCCCATCGGTGCCACCTCATCATTGCCCACCAGTGCAGCCTATCAGTGTCCATCAGTGCAGCCTATGAGCTGGCAAAGTGGTGCCTGAGCCTCTTATTCCATCTTGCAGCACTGGTGATGAGCGGGTACTTGTGCTGTGCTATGCTGTGTAATGTGTCTTCCCGCCGGGAAACCTGCCCCACTCTAGCTCTGCCCCACAAGCCATGCCCACCCCAGGCTGCACCACAACCAATGCCTTGTCCTGCTCGGCCACTCCCCAGTTGTACAGTGTACACAGGAGGTACCGCTCTATGCTGGAGGCAGAGACATGCGGTGCCGGTGGTATTTTTGTATATTTCTGTTCCCGCCCGGCCGGCGGCCGCACACTGAGCTAATGCCATTGCTGGCAATTTAGCGATCCTTCTTACACACTGCATTTCTGGGACACGCAGAGGTGGTGACGGGGTCACCGGGCTGAGGCCACCACTGCTCAAACTTCCGCCTGGGTCCAATGAACCCACTGGGACCCAATGGTAGGGCCGGCCCTGGCAAGGAGATTATTAAGGTACATTTCTAAGCCACATTAACCGCTTGCCAACCGCCTGTCGCTTTGACATTGGTCGGCAGTAGAATGGCTCCCCTGCAAGAATCGCCATAGCTGTACAGTGACCGTTTTAAGGGGTATAGGGGGCGCGTGTGCCTGCCACAGTACTAAGACGCCAATGCGTGTGCCCGGAAGCCAGTATGTCTGCCAGGCACCAGCGATCGCTCCTGACAGAGCCAGAAGAACCACACAGATCCACGTCCTGTCAGGGGAGAGGAGATAAAACTGTGTTCTTAGTATATAGGAACACTGATCGGTGTCCTCCCCCCAGGCAGTCACATCCCACCTACAGTTAGAACAGTTAGAACACACTGAGGGACCACATTTAACCCCTTGATCACCCTTAGTGTTAACCCCTTTCCTGGCAGTGACATCCCAACGGCATAGGGGGTGCGCATGTGCCACGTCACCAAGGACTGCATTGTCCACCGGGCACACACGATCACTCGTGACAGAGCAAGAACGTGGATCTGTGTGTGACCCATCGGTCTCCTCCCCAAGGCAGTCACATCCCCCCTACAGTTAGAACACACTGAGGGAGCACATTTAACCCCTTGATCACCCCTAGTGTTAAATTTGGGGATATTTATTATAGCAAAAAGTAAAAAATATTGTGTTTTTTTTTTCAAAATTGTCGCTCTTTTTTTGTTTATAGCGCAAATTATAAAAACGGCAGAGGTGATCAAATACCATCAAAAGAAAGCTCTATTTATGGGGAAAAAAGGGAACAACGTCACACGACAGCGCAATTGTCAGTTAAAGCGATGCAGTGCCTTATCGCAAAAAATGGCCCAGTCAGGAAGGGGATAAATCCTTCCGGTTCTGAAGTGGTTAAAGCAGACACCCTGCCAAAAATTATAAGACAAAAATAATTAGCCCATAAAAAGTTAAGTACTTTTTGCCACTAGATGTCCTCAGTTTGATCTTTTAACCCTCTGAACCCAGGTCATCCTGGATCTGTCCTTGTCTATGACTCTTGAGGAAAGTGAAAAGATAGCACTGGACCTGTAGGAGGGGATATTGTATTGATATCAGATTAATACGGAAATCCTCTTATGTTCTTTCTAGCCCTGATGAAGGGGGTGCATGGACCCCTGAAATGCATTGGCTACTTTTTTGGATTGTACTCCTGACTTTTAATGGAATAAAGTTGTGTCTGGATCACTCAGCAGTGGTGTGGCACTTCAGTGTGGCTCATCTGAAGCTGATAACAGGTCAAATTCAGGTACTTACACTGCTTTTTATTAAAAAATGTATATTAATATATATTAACCAATTTCTGTCGGCTATATATATATTTGCAGCCTCTCAGAGAGTTGGCTTTAACACAAAGAGCCTGCATATATACGGCCCTATGTAAATACACTGTGCTGAGTGCGTGCTACCTGTGCGCTCACTACTTGTGCTCGGAAGCTTTCGGATCATGTGACCGCCATGACTGGCAATCACAGCGGTCACATGATTAGAATGCCCGCCCCTACCTCCTGGCATTTATTAAGCCACTAGCGATTATTGAATGTGAAATCCGGCAGGGTGGTTGTACCCAACTTGATCGATCAACTTGGTACATTCAGCCTGTCCATACATGGTTTGAAGCTCGGCTGAGATTCAGCCCGTCTATGGCTGGCTTTAACCGCTTCCCAACCAACCGCCGCAGTTATACTGCGGCAGGTTGGCTCCCCTGTGCGAGCCGTTGTAGCTATACGTCGGCTCGCAGGGTTGGGATAACAGGCACAGCGGGGGTGTCGGTGCTCATGGCCGACAGTCGCAATGACCGCCAGCCACAAGCGATCGTGAGCAGGAGAGACAGAACAGGGACGAGTGTGTGTAAACACAAACTTCCCTGTTCTGTTCTGACAGGAGTGACAGATCGCGTGTTCCTATTAGCTAGGAACCACGATCCGTCTCTTCCTCCAGTCAGTCCCCTCCCCCTTCAGCCCCTCGAGCGCCCCCTAGTGTTAACCCCTTCACTGCCAGTGACATTTTTACAGTAATCAATGCAATTTTATACACAGTCACAATAAAAATCGCAGTTCGCACCATTACAGGTAAAAAAAATAAAAAATAATAAAAATGCTATAAATCTATCCCCTACTTTGTAGACGCTATTACGCTTATTGCGATTTTTTTTTTTTTTTTTTTTTACAAAAAATATGTAAAAGAATGCATATTGGCCTAAACCGAGGAAAAAAAAATGTTTTTATATATATTTTTGGGGGATATTTATTATAGCAAAAAGTAAAAAATAATGTGTTTTTTTTCAAAATTGTCGCTCTGTTTTTGTTTATAGCACAAAAAAAAAACGCAGAGGTGATCAAATACCACCAAAAGAAAGCTCTATTTGTGGGGAAAAAGGGACGTCAATTTTGTTTGGGTACAACGTCGCACGACCGCGCAATTGCCAGTTAAACTGACGCAGTGCCGAATCGCAAAAAGTGCTCTTGCAAGGAAGGGGGTAAATTCTTCCGGGGCTGAATTGGTAAAGTACAACTGTAACAAAATTACAAATCAATACAGGGCCACCACAGTTTACAGATAATGCATGTTGCACTAGAGAAACTATCATTTAATACAATTTACATACTTAGGTGCCTGATGGTCCCGACTCCTGCAGGGTGACAACATTATTTAGCATGTGATGAATTCCCTGCAGTGTTGATACCCTGGGCAGCAGCACTACATAGACAAGGACTTTTACTAGTCACAGAGATTACAGAACTCCCCCCAAAATGTTTTCATCTGTTTTTCTCTTCAGAAGGATGAACACCATTATTGTTCAAGCATCATCTAGCTTCCTAAACTGAGATTCTGTCCCAGAAATTACACATGTGCCTGCCTGCACAGGTTACTTGATCACACAATTTTTTTTGTAAAAGGATACCGTTACTAAATATTGTGACACGTCATTAAATTATTCATGAAG
Source organism: Aquarana catesbeiana (assembly GCF_042186555.1). NCBI lineage: Eukaryota > Metazoa > Chordata > Amphibia > Anura > Ranidae > Aquarana > Aquarana catesbeiana. The sequence continues at coordinate 72,349,602 of NC_133334.1, forward strand.
ACTTGTAAAGGTCTGATAGGTCCACATTTAGTGGTAAAAGAAATCTATGGTCACAGCAGGCACTTTCATTTTATTACATCATCATTGTAATAACAATACAAACAATAGTTATATTTGACAATCTAATACAACAATTCAATGTCTGCTGGCCATCTCTTTCCACAACTCCCTGGATTCCTTGCATGCTTTGTAGCTTCTGCTTTGCTGTGTACATTAAATTTCCCAGGAACATACCTTTTTTGTCCAATCCACAAAGCCAAAAGTCAGGCTGGGATCTGCAGTCTCAGAGCCAATCTGTAATACATGCTTAGTCTGTCTGGGGACTACATCTCTCACTAGTCATAGTTGCTCCCAGCAAGCTCTGTCTTTTCTACAGTCAATAGCAGATCAGTTTCCTCTTCCTCTCTATGATCCCAAAAGGAGGTTGGGGCTTGTGGCTGCATATAGTCCTGCAACCAGTCAGTGCTCTCCGTTCTCTGCCATTTCTTCACAGGTAGTGCAGGACAGGGAGAACAGCTGCAGCATTGGCTAAGTGTGAGTTGCTACAGTGTGTGTGACACTGCAGTGGCAGTCTATCCATGCAGCTGCAGTCCAGGTAGTACCTCAGACTGGGGCTACACATTCCCCCCACCAAAAGTCTTTGGTCCCCACAGAAGCAACAGGTTAGCCATCAAATACACAAATAAGAGCTCAAAGTGATTGTAAAGGCAGATTTTTGTTTATTTAAAAAAAATAACAAACATTTCATACTTACCTGCTCTGTGCAAGGGTTTTGCACAGAGCAGCCTTGATCCTCCTCTCAGGTCCCTCGCCAGCACTCCTGGCTTCTCCCCCCCCCGCCAAGTGCCCCCATAGCAAGCCATTTGTTACGGCAGAACTCGTATGTGTTTGCTTCTAAGCCGGCTCTGTGTTTAGGCTTGAATTAGCTGAACTACAATGTGGAAATTAATATATCATTTTATATTTTAACCATAGATATGCTTTAAAGAAAGTGAAGTTTGTTGCACTAGAAGTTTATTGCAGAAGATTCTGAATCAGTAGGAAAGAAGGGGAGTAAAGAATCACTCCATACATCCTCTCTGAGAGGAGCATTACAGCATGACACAATGCTAAGGTTCCTATCCTCATATTTCATAATCAAAGATAACAGTATGGCATCATCCATTCCTGAATGTAGTTTATGTTGTTGATAGTTCTATATAAGCATAACACATTCAGAGTACCTTATCTGACATGGTAAGTTTATTCTTAACTAACAGAAATGGGAGCAGAGTCACAGCCGAATGTAAGAAAATGCCCAACTGACAATCTTCATCTATTCAAATGGCTTTCCTGGAACAGAGAATGAACCTGTCATAGTAATATATATTATATTACACCAGAAGATGGCAGAGGAGAGCTCTACTCCTGAAATAAAGCAGAACTACAAATGTGAAATTGAAGAACAAAATCTCACAAAGAGTCTTATGTATAGGAGAATGATAAAAGACAAAAGGAAAAAGTGTCCCATGGAATTAAATAGATAATACTTTGCTTTGAGGTGAAATGTGACGTCTGTAGTTATGTACTTTGTATTGTGGTGCCATTTTTGGAAAATAGCTTAGGAAACAATGGTTTATTGTTTCTGTTTTCAAGAGTAGACAATCATTTTAATGATTATATGTGATGGAGTGTAATGTAGATACACTCCAGTTATTGCGAAAATCACGAAAAGGCTTTACAGGCTCAAAAAAAAAAGTGAACAAAGGTTTGAGTTATTATTGCAGTGTTTACCTATGCCTTAGTTTGCCTAATTTAATTTTCAGATTATATTAAAGTGTTACTAAACCCAGGACCCTGAGTTCACTATATCAGGTCTCCCACAGTGCACAGAACATGGAAATGCAATTATTTTAATAAATATATACAGCTAAATACCTTTTCTCATCAGCAGTATATAGCAATCTTGTGACTTCTATCAGTGTCTAGTTAAAGCTTGCAGGAGGAGTTTTCATTCTCCTCTGATTGCCCTCTGAAGCTGCAGGACCCCTGGCCCTCTGTCTGGACAGTGCTGATTGGCCCTGTGTTGAACACATGCAGCCACCCACCCCCCCAGAAAAAAAAAATCTCTAGCAATACACACTAAACTGAGCATGTGCATATTGACTCCAAAGGCTCTGTCTTATCAGGAGATGGATTGTGGACAGTGTAAGAAGGGGAGGATCAGAGAAGACAGGATCAATTAGCCTTTTTACACACTGCGGATGATTAACCCCTTAGGTTCCACAGTGAGCATAACAAGTGTGTTTTACTGCATATACAGACTGATTTTACTGTTGTGGGTTTAGTAACACTTTAAACACATTCCAAATGCATCAAAAACAAAAGATGTGCAAAATCTTAGAGCCCATTCACACAGGGGCCATGACTTCCAGCGCGACTTTGGGAGGCAACTTGGGCGCAACTTGAGTATGAATCACAGCGCGACTTGGGGCGACTTTAGCGCGATTTGGGGCGACTTATAACACAACTTGAAGTCGCCTCCAGGACAGGGAACTTGCAAGTGGCCAATCAGAGCTTATCAGCTCTTGTGACATCATTCTTGTTCCTGTAAAGTTCCTGTAAAGCTTCCTGTAAAGTTGCCTCACTATGAACGGTGATCCGACTTGGAGGCGACTTCCATTGAAATCAATGGGTACAAGTCGCCTAGAGGTTGGATTGAAGTAGTTAAAGAACCTTTTCTGAAGTCAGAGCGACTTCAGTAGTGTGCATTAAGACGGCTCTCATTCACGTACATTGATTTTATCATGTCGCGCAACTTGAGGCAACTTGGGGCAACTTCAAGTCGGATCCAAAGTCGCCCCTGTGTGAATGGGCTCTTACAGTTTTCTTTAGAAAACAGCAACAGTTTGAATAGAAATGCCTGTTCGCTAGCAGTATGCTGCAGAGTAGCATTGCTCTTTGCACGGAATTAGTGATCCCTCTGCAGAGGTCCAACATACCCCCTGCTGAGTCAGACCTTTAGCTCTGTAATCAGCAAAGCTCATATTTCCGGCTGATTTGAGAGGTCTAACTGATTAAAACTGAGAGTTCAGTTGGCATTTAAAGTTTTATTTATATATATATATATATATATATATATATATATATATATATATATATAATTTTCACATGTTGACATACTTTATCTTCCATAATTTAATTCGCTTTAATTTGGTCTATAGAATACCCACTATACGGTAGACAGGTAAAGAGCAATATATCACAACTATTGTGTAGCAATGGAAAGTAAGTAAAGATTGTATATGTAATAAGCTAAGATACAGTGCATTCGGAAAGTATTTACAGCGCTTCACTTTTTCCACATTTTGTTAAGTGAAAGCCTTATTCCAAAATGGATTCAATTCATTATTTTCCTCAAAGTTCTACAAATAATACCCCATAATGACAACGTGAAAGAAAGTTGTTTAAAATCTTTGCAAATTTGTTAAAAATAATAAAGGAAAAAAAAAATCCCATGTACATAAGTATTCTCAATGGTTCCCGCATCCAATTCGCAATAGCAGGAGACTTTGACCGGCTCTCTGTGTAGCCGGTTCACATATCTCCGCTGCGGCTCCAGGGTGAATTTGCACAGGAGACCTGTGTGTCTTTTTCTCTGTTTCAGGTCCGAATTCAGCCAAAAATTGGGGCTGAAATTGGACCTGAAAGGGTGAACGGGGACGCACCGGACCCCTGTTGTGAGCCGCATGTGAAGAGAGTGTGAACCCAGCCTTAATCACTATTAAATTCAAAAGCTAACATTTATATTGCAGCTTACCAATTCTTAGATGTAATGGCTACATTAGTTTACTTTTTTAGTCTCTTTCTTTCTTTTATTTCCATGGGGAGATAAAGCCAGTAGGTCTGCTGTTTTTCAACAGAACAAGCTCTCTTTACAAGAACAAGAGAAACTATTTAACACTGACAGGGATGCTTACAATGATCAGCTTTTATTTATTCATGTAAAACCTTTATCCCAAAAGGAAAAAAAAATAAAAATGTTACTGTAACTTATTGTAAAGTATTAGCTGCAGTTTGGCTTCAATGTGTTACTGTATGTACACCTGCTAGTACATTTAACCCTCCCCTCCCCCCAGACTGACAATGCAAAGGTGCCCCCTGTGCTCATTCATCCAGAGTGGAGGTATTCTATCATATTACTGCTACCCATCAGATTGTGCAACGGAAGTGATGTTCCAACCAAAAAAACTTACTGAGCATGCAAGGTGCATTCCAGGGAATGCTGTTTGGATGTTAATTTTGAAAGGCTAAAGGTTTAGCGCTGGGCAGTGCGGGGTGTACCAACATGGCCTCAGCCACCTCCCTACTGCTGCCGTCCAGCTTCTTTCCAAATGTAACATCAAAATAGCATCACGGATGTCAATGTGCTATATTTATTTATATACGCTCACTTAATTGCTAAAACTACTGTGAAATTCAAGACGTAACTGGGTGTAGTAAGATGTCCGCATGGGTGTTCTATCAGAATACTGCTACCCATCAGATTATAAAGTGTGTGGAACGCATTGCGCTGTGGAAGGCATGGTGGAACGCATTGTGCATTCGCAGTAAGTATTTTTTGGTCGGAACATCACTTCCGTTGCACAATCTGATAGAACAGGGACACTCTAATACAGGAAGTGAGTTACTTACTGGCCAGATCACCAGGTGAAAACAAAGCTTAAAAAAAATCACATCGATTTACCACTTGTGTATGGTAACATTTATTGAGTACTTTCTCCGGACATTTACTGTAGAAGGTGGGGTTTGATCTGCCCATTACATTTTATATTTCTAGTGGTACTACCGATTGATGGAATAGCGCCACATATCTTTTATTTAATTGAATTATGGGGAATTGAGTGGACCTGTCTATGTTGGCGGCTCTCCATCGGGTGGTTTACCGTCAGTTTCAAGATTTTCTTGCCCACATTGTGGTTTTGCGCACTAGTTCTCATTTATCTGATTGCTTGCATACCTCCCAACTGTCCCTGATTTCAAGGGACTGTCCCTGATTTGGAGCAATGTCCCTCTGTCCCTCATTCCTCCTCATTTGTCCCTCAATTTGGTCTGATCTATATAGTTGTATATAATCGCTTCCCGACCAGTTTTACTGTGGTATGCTGGTTCCCCTGCGCAAAATCACGTTACTGTACATGATCTTGCGGTGTCCGGATAGCAGGCGTACGCGCGCTACACAGTGGGGGTGCTGATGCTCGTGGCCGATGGTCGCGATGACCGCCAGCCATAAGTGATCATGAGCAGGAGACACAGAACAGGGAAGTGTGTGTAAACACACACTTCCCTGTTCTGTTCTGGCAGGAGAGACAGATCGTGTGTTCCTATTAGCTAGGAATCAAGATCTGTCACTTCCTCTAGTCTGTCCCCTCCCCCTTCAGTTAGAATCACCTCCTAGGGAACATAGTTAACCCCTTCACCCCCCCTAGTGTTAACACCTTCACTGTCAGTGACATTTTTACAGTAATCTATGCATTTTTAATCGCACTGATCGCTATATTAATGCCAGTGGCTCCAAAAATGTTTCAAAATTGTCTGATCTGTCCGCCATAATGTCGCAGTCACCAAAAAAAATTTGCAGATCGCCGCCATTACTATTAAAAAAAAATAAATAAATAAAAATGCTATAAATCTTTCCCCTATTTTGAAGACACTATAACGTTTGCGCAAACCAATCAATATACGTTTATTGCAATTTTTTTTTACCAAAAATATGTAGAAGAATACGATCGGCCTAAACTGAGGAAAAAAATATTTTTTTTTATCTATTTTTGGGGGATATTTATTATAGCAAAAAGTAAAAAATAATGTGTTTTTTTTTCAAAATTGTCGCTCTTTTTTTGTTTATAGCGCAAAAAATAAAAACCGCAGAGGTGATTAAATACCACCAAAAGAAAGCTCTATTTGTGGGAAAAAAAGGACGTCAATTTTGTTTGGGTACAACGTCACACGACTGCGCAATTGTCAGTTAAATCGACGCAGTGCTGAATCGCAAAAAGTGCTCTGGTTAGGATGGGGGTACATTCTTCCAGGGCTGAAGTGGTTAAAATAGACATGTGCAATTTGTTTAGTTCTGAATTCCTTTTTCAACAAATTTTGACAAATTCGTTAATTACGAAATTTCCAAATTTCCGGAAATTCGGAATTTGGAAATTGGAAAATTCGAAATTTCGGAAATTCGAAATTTCGCAAATAGGAAAATCCGAAAATTTGGAAATTCGGAAATCCGAAAATTCAAAAATCCGGATTTCCAAATTTTTGAATTTCCTAATGCCAAATTTCCGAATTTTTCGGATTTCCGAATGTCCGAATTTTAAAATTTCCAAATTTCCGAAAAAAACCAAAAAAAAAACCGAATGAGACAAAAACAAACACATTTTTTGTCAGTGCACATGTCTAATATAAAATGCACTTTTTATCTTTCAAAAATCCAAATTCTAAATTGCTGCATTTGTAAATTTTAAAAAGCCAATATTAGTGGTAAAAAAAAAACAATCTTGAAGATTTAATTAACCTTTTCTTTGGTTAATTCTCCTTTAAGGGGGTGTGGCAGGGGGCGAGCCCTATGCCTACATATGTTTGCTAGTAGGTGTCTCTTGTTCCCATTTAAAAATGTTGGGAGATATGTGATTGGTAATCTATAATATATGACATTTTTGGTTTTGGGTTTAATATCACTTAAACAAATATTTAACTCTTGCAGTGCAAGGGCAAGCCCACTACAAGGGAGTATTTTTTCTGTTTCTGTTCAGCTTTAAATAACTAATGTTTCTAGGGCAGTTTTCCATTTGTATCAGTCAGCAGTAGAACTTTGGCAGGGTCCCTTAATAACCTTTTAAACTGACCAGTCCTTTCTAGGCAGAACAGAGATGTCAGGTTTGTAAAAGCAATGAAATGAATGCCTTAATACCTAATAGGTGTGACTGCTGACAGCACAATACAGCAGTGTCTGCTGGTCTTAGCACTGAGTGAATTGTTGGCAGGAGTTTTATTATGGACAGTATGCAGCAAAAAAAAAGACATTGAAATATCACTTTGATGTTTGAAATGGAAAGGAGCACTAAAATGCATACAACAAATATGCATTCATTCCTTGCATTAGGTTAAATAATGTTTAGGCATCAGTGTCCACCCTCACACTCCCCCCCCCCTTTTACTTACCTGAGCCCTTCATTCAATCCAGCACTGTGCAGGTCTGCAGCTCTTCTCTCCCCTTACTGCCGGGTTTCCATTGGCTCCCAGTGCTGTCAATCAAAGCCAGTGATGAGGGCGCAGAAGGCTCGGGCCGAGTCCATGCTGTCTGTGTCAATAGACACAGCAGCGGGGCTCTGGAGCGAGCATTCACAAGTGCCCCCATAGGAAGTGGCTTCCTGTGGGGGCATTGAACTTATAGGAGAAGCCAAGAGCACCGATGGGGGGCCCAAGAAGAGGAGGTTCGGCCCGCTACTTGAAATTCCAGTGCACAGAGGAGGTAAGTATACAGATTTTTTTTTTTAATACGTTAACTTTGGACTATGCTAAGAGGACTTCTCTTGTTTAAGATGGATATTAAGATAGACACATAGAAAATTGATGGCAGAAAAAAGAACAAGTGGTCTATCGAGTCTGTATGTTTTTTGTTTTTTTTTAATACATATTTATGCATATTTTTATTTATTTATTTTTTTCTTACCTTTTTTGTGTATAGATCTATTTTTTCTCAAGCATGTTTGAAACCACTTACTGCTGACTGACTCACTACCTCTTATGGAAATCTATTCCAAGCATCAAATACCTTTTTAGTAAAATAATACTTTGAACTTTCCTCCAGTTAGTTTGAGGACCTCCTTCCATTGCCTTAGTACTATCAATTCAGTTATCATTTTGTTCCTCTTTAAAGCTGAACTCCAGCCTTACCTTCAATCTTGCATAGGCTTCTCTCCTGTACTGAAATTGCTAACTCAGATTTCACTGCACACTGTGAGCTTCTCACAGTGTGTATTGAAAGCTGCAGAAAGTCAAGTAGAGCCTGCCTCATTTCCTCATGGTAGGATACCCAGGCTCAACCATCCCCTTCCCCCTAGTGTTACTGTCCCTGGCCCATCACATCCATTCATTGGATTTCAGTTGTTTCAGTCATGGAGGTTCACCATTATATGTGAGTTATACCCAGAGCAGTCTGCATGCAAATGCAACCTACTAACACCTTCAGAATGACATAAACTTATGGAGATATTTAGATGTTTGCATAGCTCCCTGAAGAGTCAGCCCACTGCTGTTGAGGGGACTACTGAGGCAGTGTACTGGGACATGTTCAGGGAGATATATAAAACTCCTAAAAAAACAAAAAGAATCCCTGCAGTTAGTGTACAATATTTTCACAGCAGCACTCTAATAATACTAATTGAACATATGCCAGAGCGTATAAAAGATTAAGAGCACAGCCGCTAGTCACATTGGCATGCGTGATGACGTAACGTACCAAGTCTTGCCTAATGCATTTCTTCTACACAGACATCGTCAGGGAAGAAGACTTCTTCCCCTGACAATGTCTGTGTAGAAGAAACATGTTGGAGGGGACCTGGTATGTGACATCATCATGCACGCTAATGTGACTTGTGGCTGTGCCGGCTCATTTGTATAAGTGCTGATCCATCATCCTTATACAGTGCCTTAAAAAAGTATTCATACCCCTTGAATTTTTCCACATTTTGTTATGTTACAACCAAAAATGTAAATGTGTTTTATTGGGATTTTATGTGATAGACAACACAAAGTGGCACATAATTGTGAAGTGGAAGGAAAATGATAAATGCTTTTCAACATTTTATGCAAATAAATATGTGAAAAGTGTGGCGTTCATTTGTATTCAGCCCCCCTGAGTCAATACTTTGTAGAACCACATCTAGAGAGTGACATTTTTGGCCATTCTTCTTTGAAAAATAGCTCAAGCTCTGTCACATTGGTTGGAGAGCATCTGTGAACAGCAATTTTCAAGTCTTGTCACAGATTCTCAATTGGATTAAGATCTAGACATTGACTGGACCATTCTAACACATGAATATGCTTTGATCTAAACCAGCTTCTCTATTCCTGCTGAAGAAAATCATCCCCACAACATAATGTTGCCACCACCATGTTTCATGGTGGGAATGGTGTGTTCAGGGTGATGTGAAGTGTTAGTTTTCTGCCACACATAGGGGTTGATTTACTAAAGGAAAATTGACTATGCACTTTGAAAAGTGCAGTTGCACTCTGCAAGTGCAATTGCTCCAGAGCTTAGTAAATGAGGTAAGGCTTCCCTTTGCAAAGAATGCCCAATCACATGCAAGGAAAATGAAAAAAAACAGCATTTTTGCTTGCACGTGATTGGATGATGGAAGTCAGCAGAGCTTTTGCTCATTTACTAAGCTCTGAATGCTCCTGCTCTTGCAGAGGGCAACTGCACTTTGTAAAGTGCACAATCAATTTGCCTTCAGTAAATCAACCCTATAGTGTTTTGCTTTTAGGCCAAAAAGTCCAATTTTATTCTCATCTGACCAGAGCACCATTTTCCACATATTTGCTGTGTCCCCCACATGGCAAACTGCAAACAGGACTTCCTATGGTTTTCTTTCTACAATAGCTTTCTTCTTGCCACTCTTCCATAAAGGCCAGATTTGTTGAGTGCACGACTAATAGTTGTCCTGTGGACAGATTCTCCCACCTGAGCTGTGGATCTCTGCAGCTTCTCCAGAGTTATCATGGGCCTCTTGGCTGCTTCTCTGATTAATGCTCTCCTTGCCTGGCCTGTCAGTTTAGGTAGACGGCCATGTCTTGGTAGGTTTGCAGTTGTGCCATACTCTTTCCATTTTCGGATGATGGATTGAACAGTGCTCCGTGAGATGTTTAAAGCTTGGGATATTTTTTTATAACCTAACCCTGCTTTAAACTTCTCCACAACTTTATCCCTGACCTGTGTGGTGTGTTCCTTGGCACACAGGTGGACTCTATTTACTAATTAGGTGACTTCTGAAGGCAATTGGTTCCACTAGATTTTAGTTAGCAGTATCAGAGTTAAGGGGGCTGAATACAAATGCATGTCACACTTTTCACACAATTATTTGTAAAAAATTCTGAAAGCCATTTATAATTTTCCTTCCACTTCACAATTATGTGCCACTAGGGGGTTATTTACTAAAGGCAACTCCACTTTGCACTGCAAGTGCACTTGGAAGTGCAGTCGCTGTAGATCCGAGTGGGACATGCAAGGAAAATAAAAAACAGCATTTTAGCTTGCACATGATTGAATATTAAAATCAGCAGAGCTTCCACTCATTTCAGATCTACCCCTAAGATTTAGAGTTACTGCACTTCCAAGTGCACTTTCAGTGCACTTGCAGTGCAAAGTGGATTTGCCTTTCGTAAATAACCCCCTATATGTTGGTCTATCACATAAAATTCCATTAAAATACATTTAAATTTTTGGTTGTAACGTGACAAAATGTGGTAAATTTCAAGGGGTATGAATACTTTTTCAAGGCACTGTATATGAGTGGCTTTTTATAATAAACTAAACCTGAAAAAATACTAAGCTATGTGATCTATTCCTTTGTTCCGTTCTTGTACATTGTTTATTTCAAGCTTGCTGTTTAATCAGGATACTGGGGTCTATCATAGTTGTGTTTCAGCTAGGCCTAGTTGATTTCATTTGGAGATCATATACTGTATATTCGGTAAGGATCTTGTAAACACTGGTGAGATGAGTTTGGAGCACATTTTTGTTTGCTGTGTGGGCACTCTCCTATTGTCACAAGATCTTCCAACAAACACATTGCAAGATTTATTTACATATTGGGACTTTCACTTATCTGTTTTTGCACATTGTGTGTTTTTTATGTACATGATCTTTATGTTATGATATGATTTTTTTACTTTGGTTTGGCACAACTCACCTGATTCAAAGGGGTAGCACACCTAATTAGGCTCCTGCTGGCCCCTCCCGTTAGCCATGATCTGCCTGCATTGCATAGAGAAGACTAAAGATTCAATGATTGTTAAAATAAACTGCATAATCAAAGCAAAAAGATGTTATATAAAATTGTCTTTAGCATGTTGATGAGGGTGGAAAGGAGGAACCAAGGAAGGCAAAATATGAACAGATTAAACTTCATCTTTAAGTCTTTTAGCGGATTTATTCTGCCAAATAGTTTCATCTGACAAATCTGAACTATGCATCTCCTCAGCAATACAATTAGACTCAGCAGATGACATTGATTCATATTTTATGTATGTAGGATCAAAAACTGTCTTATTGTTTTAGACCAACTGTCTTTCACCTATGCGCCAGTTTTATAAATGTTGGCAGCATTTGAATGCGAGCCACCTGAGAGCCGAGCAGTGCTGGCATCTGGCTACAGTCACTCTAGTGAGATACTGTTTCCTAAAACTGTCCTTTGAATTGCAAGTGAATTACAATCAACTGTTTAATTACAATGTGCTTCTCCAAGCTTGTAACAGGGTGAACTTGTACTACAATGCAGGGATCAAACTCAATGAACAAAACATTAGCTTTTTAGCTTAAAGGCTTTCAAAACTGCTTTAGAAAATCACTCGGATGCCAACTGCTACTGAATTTAATGACAATAAAATTAAGTCCCTTATTCTGCATATGTAAAAGAGAAGTCACAGTTATACAAACTCACAAAAAAACTGAAAATCATTTTAGTTTCACAGATAACCCCAATAAATGGTATTCTGGTACGCATTTCATAATGAAGTTTTCATAAATGCCGACTGGTATGATCAGTTGTATACTGGTTGAAGGGAGTGTTTGGTCTCTTAATTTTTTTTAAATATATGTACAGTGGGGAAAATAATTATCCCATGCAGATTTTGTATGTTTGCCCACGTACAAAGACATGAAGGGTCTATAATTGTTATCATAGGTGTATTTTAAATGATAGAGACAGAATGGCAACCAAAAATACAGAAAAAACACAATACAAATGTTATAAATTGAGTTGCAGTTCAGTGAATAAAATAAGTATATGATGCCAAGCAAAATATGACTTAGTACTTGGTGGAGTAACCCTTGTTGGCAAGCACAGAGGTGAGATGTTTCTTGTAGTTGGTGACCAGGTTTGCGGACATCTCAGGAGGGATTTTGGTACACTCTTCTTTACAGATCTTCTCTAAATCATTAAGGTTTCTTGGCTGTCGCTTGGCAACTTGAAGTTTCGGCTCCCTCTATAAATGTTCTGTAGGATTAAGATCTGGAGACTGGCTAGGCTACTCCATGACCGTAGCCTCCCTGGCGGTATTACCGAGTGTGGCTCGGGGGTTAAATTTCAGTCCCATTAGCGGTAACCACGAGCCACACTCGAGATTACATTGCAGGATCCTGGTGCCGCGTTACTTACCTTGTCCCCAGGATCCTGCGATGTCCCCCGCTGTGTCTGCGGGCTCTGTCCTCTGCCCGAAGCCTCTCAGGGCCAGGCTCCGTTCCCTGCGAGCGTCGCGACGCATGGGGGCGGAGCCTGGCGGCAAATTCAAAAAAATTTACAAACCATAACACATACAGTACTGTAATCTTACAGATTACAGTACTGTATGAAATCATTTCACATCCCTTTTGTCCCCAATGCTTTGTCCAATGCCCTGCATGCAGTTTTATATTATATATACTGTTCTTTCTGCCTGGAAACTGGAGATTGTCCATAGCAACCAAAAAGTGTCCCTTTATGTCAAAAGACTTTAGATCAGCTAGAAAACAGCGACAGTAAATTAGAACACTTGCAGAATTGAGCGATAGTGAATCCTGGGGAAATTTATTTTATTATTATTATATTATTATTTTTTTTAATTATTTATATTTATTTATTATATTATAATTTTATGTTTTTGTGTTTCAAACTTCATCATACCTGGGATATCTACTAGACTCTTGTTTGGACAGATTTAAGTGTGTTATTGTTAAGAATTACAGGCCTACAATATAAAACGCCAAATTTCCATGCAAAATAATTGTACCGCTTTCAGCACCTAAAATCCGAAATAATCATACCGCCAGGGAGGTTAATGTGCTTCTTCTTGAGCCACTCCGTTGTTGCCTTGGTGGTATGCTTTGGATCATTGTCATGCTGGAAGACCCATCCACGACCCATCTTCAGTGTTCTGGATGAGAGAAGAAGGTTCTCTTTGGAGATTTTACAATACATGGCCCCTCAATGTGGCAAAGTCAGCCTGTACCTTTAGCAGAGAAACAGCCCCAAAACATACTGTGTCCACCTCCGTGCTTGAATGTGGGGATGGTGTTCTTAGGGTCACAGTCCGCGTTTTTCTTCCTCTAAAACACGTAGAGTTGAGTTAATGCCAAAAAAGCTCAATATTGGTCGCATCTGAATACAGCACTTTCTCCCAATCCTTCTCTGAATCATTTAGATGTTCATTGGCAAACTTCAGACGGGCCTGTACATGTGCCTTCTTGAGGAGGGGGGCCTTGTGGGCGCTGCAGGATTTCAATCCATGGTGGTGTATTGTGTTACCAATGGTTTGATTAGTGACTGGTCCCAACTGTCTTGAGATCATTCACAAGTTCCTCCTGTGTAGTTCTGGGTTGATCTCTCACATTTCATATGATCATCCTTACCATATGAGACAAAATCTTGCATGGAGCTCCAGACCGAGGGCGATTGATGGTAATTTTGTATTTTTTCCACTTGCGAATGTTATATATATTTTTTGCATGAAGTTTACATGCTATGCCATGTTATCATATGGTAACACAGAGGTATGGTTATGTAGGTGTATTCGGATTGCCTTGTCAGACATTCGGCACAGCTGATTGCATTATCCCGCATGTGTGTGTGGGAGAAAGGAGCCTTTATATCAGGGATCTCAAACTGGTGGCCCTCCAGCTGTTGCGGAACTACAAGTCCCAACATGCCTCTGCTTTTGGGAGTCATGCTTGTAACTGTCAGCCTTGCAATGCCTCATGGGACTTGTAGTTTTGCAACAGCTGGAGGGCCGACAGTTTGAGACCCCTGCTTTATATGCTCGGTGCTTCAGTTGTGCTGTAGGTTTGAAGAAGCACTGAGGTCAGTGTGAAACGCACGCGTCACCTCCTGGGTTCGGACACTCTGTCTTTGTTGGCTGTTTATTGCTATTTTTTTTTAATAAAACCGTTGGAATGATCCTGTGGTGTGCAGCTGTTCTTTTCTTCCTAAGTATTAGAGGGGACTGCTGCACACAGAAGGTTTTTTTTTTTTATTTTAATGCATAGACTGCATTAAGATAAAAAATCTTCTATCTTTACAACCACTTTAACTATGTCCTTTTAAGTCATTCTCCACTGTCAGAATACAATGTCCCTCATTTGTTTGGATGGAGGAATCAGTTCTTTTTTTTTTTTTTCCGTTCAGCCTGCTGGCTGAACGAAAAAAAAATAAAAAATGACCCATCTATGGACAGCTTAAGTCAATTTCAGCTTTGCAAGTCTTTAAACTTTCTTTTAGCAATGCCAGCCTTTCTTTCCTTCAGAGTTAAGCTACCGTTAAAATAATCAATCACACACAAACATATTCACATTCCTTGTAGCTGAAAGCAAAAGCATTGTTTTAATATTATACATTTTTGTTGGCAAGATATAATATATATATATATAAATACATCAAACAAATACATACATACATACATACATAAATAAGTACATAAATAGAAAAGTAACAATGACGAGTTACACTCTAAAAAGCTATTTGAGGAAGTATGAAAAATGGTCATCAGGGCCAATAAAGTGTGAATTGCAGTTATTTGTTGCATGCATAAAATGGATATTGCACAATATAAGTATATTGTGGATGTTATTAAAAGATTTGTGATGAGGACATTTAGCCCCATTTCCCCTAAATCTCATTAGTATGGCATTTATTATGGAGCCTAATTTGACAAAAGAACATGGGTAGTAGAGCAGGGATGATTCATTGTATCTCTGGCCCCGGGCTATTTCCAGTTCATCAGTCCCCCACTAGATTAATGGGATAATGTAAAAGAATGTATAATGTATAATATTAAAACGATGCTTTCAGCTACAAAGAATGTGAATATGTTTGTTTGTGATTGATTATTTTAATGGAAGCTTTAGGCTGAAGGATAGAAAGGCTGGCATTGCTAAAAGAAAGTCTAAAGACTGAAATTGACTTAAGCTGGCCATAGATGGGTCATTTTTTTTTTTTTCGTTCAGCCAGCAGGCTGAACGAAAAAAAAGCTGATTCCTCCATCAAAACAAATGAGGGACATTGTATTGGAGAATGCCTTAAAAGCGCATAGTTAAAGTGGTTGTAAAGATAGAAAATTTTTTATCTTAATGCATTCTATGCATTAAAATAAAAAACCTTTCTTTGTGCAGCAGTCCCCCCTAATGCTTAGGAAGAAGAGAACAGCTGCACACCACAGGAACGTTCCAACGGTTTTATTCCAAAAAATAGCAATAAATTGCCAACAAAGATTGAAAGAGTATTCGAACCCAGGAGGTGACGCATGCGTTTCACACTGACCTCAGTGCTTCTTCAAACCTACAGCACAACTGAAGCACTGAGCATATAAAGGCTCCATCCCCCCCACACACAGATGCGGGATAATCCAATTAGCTGTGCCGAATGTCTTACAAGGCAATCCTAATACACCTGCATAACCATACCTCTGTGTTACCATATAACACCATGGCATAGCAGGTAAACTTCATACAAAAAAATATATATAATATTATAAAAAATAATAACACTGACAAAGATTATTATAATAGTCATACAATATAAGTATAAATATGTTAACGTGTAAAGGAGAAAAACTTGAATGACAAATAGCATAATATTGAGAATAATAGAAACTAACCCAAATATATGGATGAGAAGTTTAAATAAATTACTAGAAAAATAGTGTCCTACTGTATATTGATAACAAATGAAATATAACATTCTATATGCAAATAACCTAGCAAATCGTATATAAAAACAAAAATAAAAAGGAAAAACAAAAAAGAAAAAACATATCCCAATATCATAAAATAAATAAATCAGTTTGATATTGTGGACGCACAAGAACAAAAAAGATCTATAAATGGAAAGATGTGGAGTATGTGGTGCTAATCAAAAATACTATGTTAAAACCAATAAGACTAAAAGGCAACATTTCCCCTGGCACACCACATGGTGACCCCAACCTATAGCCATAGAAAAATACTCCACAAAAAACATCCCCTAAGTACAATACAAGCAATGTCCACAGTCCCATCAACCCGCTATAATAAATTTCAGTTAATTGTATATAATAACCAATTTTGAACATTTACGGGTGAAGTGAGAGTGGAGAACATCGTATGGATCAACAAATGGTGAGAAACATAACAACATTTCTAGCCAAAGCGGGCCACTCAAAGTCGAGACCTGAAGGGATGCGAGTCTGGAGTCGGTGTATCCAGAACACCTCTCTTCGACATAACATCCAGAAGACATCACCCCCCCCATCCTTTTTGGTGGACACACTTTTTCTATAACCTGCACTTTAATAGCCTTGATGTTACCATGATGGCACTCTCTAAAGTGTTTGGCTATGTTGGTTCCTTTATTTTTGACTACACTGTATACATGTTCGTAGAAACAGTCTCGCAGACATCTCGTAGTCCTACCAACATATTGCATATAGAAAATGTCACAAGTAACTAGATATATAACATAACTTGTGTTACAACTGTAAAAGGACCTGATTTCATATTCCCTCTGGTTGGATGACGCCCTAAACATATTTCCCCCAAGAACATGGCCACAGCATGGACATCCTGAAATTTGACATTTGAAATATCCTTTGAAATGGAGCCAATTAAATGACTGGGTGCCAGTCTTATTATCATAAAATCTGGGTGACAGGGAGTGTCCTAGTGTTTGGTGCCCTTCTGGGTACTATGTTGATGCCGTTATGCTAGATGTTCGCACATACATCATCAACACAGAGAATAGGTAGGTATTTGTTGATGATAGCACAAACCTCACCAAACTCCAAGCTGAATGGTGTAGATAGGGTTAATTTGTTTTTATACAGATCTACTTTCTCACAAACCTGTGGTGTCACCAACTCATCTCTACTCTTATGTTTTGCAATGCTATATGCACTATTTAGCATTCACTTAGGGTAGCTCCTGCCCAGAAACCGTTTATAGAGCGCACTAGTCTCTATATTGAATTGTGAATCATTACTGCAAATCCATCTTATGCACAAAAACTGTCCTACGGGGATACCCCTAATAGTGTGCTTGGGATGTCCAGACTGGGCTGAGAGTATTCCCAGATGAAGGTTTCCTATATAGTGTGGTACTTACTCCCAGTCTTTCTCCCACAAGACACACATCTAAATAACAGATCCTGTCAGGATCTATCATTCCTGTGAATGCCAAGTTTTTGTCATTGTCATTGAGGTATCGCAAAAACGGGTCAAACATGTCACCAACTGTGACAACCAGCAACAGGTCATCAATATACCTTAAGTAGAGTACAATCTGTGATCTAAATGGGTTTTCCACTCCAAAGATGTGGGACCGCTCCCACCAACCCATATAGAGGTTGGCAAAGGAGGGAGAAAATTTAGCTCCCATTGCAGCCCTGCACCTCTGGAGATAGAAGACACCATCAAACACAAAGTAGTGATGTGCCAGTAGAAATTTCAATACCTCAATGACAAATGTCCGATGTTCAATGGTAAAATCAGTGTATGTCTCCAAATAAAAGGAAACGGCTTATATAGCCAAACCATGGGAATTGAGGAATATAAACGCGTGACGTCACAAGTGGCCAATGAGTAATGATCACTCCAAGAAAAGTTTTGCATTATGTGTAGAAGGTGGTTAGTATCCTTCAAAAAAACAGGTAGCTGTTAACCACAGGCTGCAAATGTCCATACAGCCATTGGCCCAACCTTTCATTGAGAGACCCAATGCCCACTATTATAGGTCTACCTTGTAAGGGGGTGAGCCCTTTATGGGTTTTGGGGATGTGGTAAAAGGTGGATAGTGTAGGGTATTCAGGTATTAGAGACTCAGCCTCCTTGTTATTTAAAAAAAAAAACCCTGTCTAAAACCCCTATCCACTAATTCTTTCAAAATTGACTTTTTTGGTGGGATCACTCTTTTTTTTTTGATTAAAGTAATTTTATTTATATAAAAAGTCAAAAAACAATTATACATATGTAGCGCTGGTAGATTTTTTTTGATCTACTGCTGATAGGTAAATCTAGTGGGTCACTTGTTAGAGGAAGTTAGATTTGCCTCTGTTCCAGCTTGGCTGAGTTGCATGTGGTTCCACACTGTGCCGGTGGGTGTCGTTGTCACCATGGGCCAGTGTTGGAAAAGCAACGTGTTGAAGCGTATGAGTGCTCCTCTGTTCCGGAGATAACTCGGTGGAGGTGGTCCTCCGAGTTGCATTCTGGGAGAGGGTATTTATGGTGGTTCGTTTTCAGCCACCTGCTGGCCCTCCTGGCTGACAGGTATGTGTTAGGAGTACCACCTCGTGGTCCTCCGTTCCAGAGGCCCACATCGCTGCGGCGTGTGGGTGGGCCCAGAAGCCTGTCTGGGGCCTACCACAGCAGCAGAGGAATGGTCCTGAGCTGTCTATCCTGAGTGAAGAAGCTGGACAACCGAGAAGATCCCAGGGGAGGACCCGTCATGGAAGTATCATGCAGAGTGCTGGTCTGGAGAGGGGCCTGGTGACTCGGTTGGAGGACGTATCCTGAAGTAGTCTTACTGCATAGTACTGCCGGGTTGGCTTAAAGGTTCAAGTACTGTGTCTGACATTCATCTTAAACCAATACATCCTGTGGCTGAGGATAATATGGGTTTCATTCCAAACAAGTCTGTGGCAGAGACTTTTGTTCGTGCTACGTACTGGCTGCTAGGCAAGTGAGAGATGTCTATCCAGGCGGGCAAAGATTGAATCCTATAAAGGGGAGACTATTCAGCTACAAGTGTTCAATTGCAAAGAATGTTCTGAAGAATACTACGGAAAGGTATTTGAGCTTCCCTGCAGCTTTCCTTCTGCCTCTTTCCTGCTACTTCCTTTATTTGTTCATTAAAGCATTGAAAAATATACTCGAGTGTTCAGTGCTTACATCGCCCAGAGGTAAACTCAACGGAACCCTAGACCCGGTGCCGGTGAAACAGAGGTATCGAGAGTGAAGGTAACTGCCCACTTTAAACCAGCAGCTCCACCGAAAGTTAGTGCTACATATACATCACACATTTACTCTTTACACCCACCCCACCAACGGGATCACTCTTTAACTGAGAATATGTCTGGGTATCAGAAAGCTGCCTGGCTGTTTCATTTAAAAAAGAATCAACACCCATGACAACTCTTTAACCCTCCTTTGTCTGAATTGGGGATAACAATGGACTTATCTGCAGCGTCTTCCTTATTTGAACCCCCTAATACTTACCTGAGCCCCATCTCTATCCAGCGATGTGCACAAGTGCCTTGATTGTCTGGGAATCTCCCTCCTGATTGGCTGAGACACAGCAGCGGCATCATTGGCTCCCGCTGCTGTCAATCAAACTCAGTTATCCCATCAGGAGAGAAAGGGGGCAGGGCCGGATCATGGCTCTGTGTCTGAATGGACACATGGAGCTGCGGCTTGCTATGGGTGCACTCGATAGGAGGGAGGGGCCAAGAGCACCAACGAGGGACCCGAGAAGAGGAGGGTCCCTCTGCTCTGTACAAAACAATTTCGCGGAGCAGGTAAGTATAACATGTTTGTTATTTTTAAAGAAGAAAAACAAGACTTTAGTATCACTTTGTAGTAATATTAAAGGCAATTTTTAACAAACATGTTATACTTACCTGCCCTGTGCAGTGGTTTTGCACAGAGCAGCCCCGATCCTGCTCTTCTTGGGTCCACTGCTGGCGCACTAGGCCCTTCCCTCCTTTTGAGTGCCCCCACAACAAGCAGCTTGCTGTGGGGACACCCAAGCAGGCTTTCTCCCCAAGCTGCTGCCCTAGGTGTCCATTCAAACTCAGAGCCATGGTTCGACCCGCCCCTTCTCCCTCCTCATTGCCTCACTGGCTGTGATTGACAGCAGCGAGAGCCAATGGCCAATGAGGAGGGAGAATCCCCGGAGAGCTGAAGCTCTCTTGCACATCGCTGGATCATGATGGGATTCTGGCAAGTTTTAGGGGGGACTAGGGGGGCTGCTGCACACAGAGGCTTTTTTTACCTTCATGCATAATGCAAGAAGGTGAAAAACATTGAACCTTTAGAATCACTTTAAATCTGTTGGCTGTACCTGCTGATTAAACTTTTTTTTTTTCCAGCATACCCATTTGACAAAAGTCGATCTAACAACTTCTGTCGAACAGGGAAGGCCACACATGAGTCAAAATATGTATGGTCCCTGCTGAACTGGCTAAATAGTTTGTTTGGACCAAGCAGGCCAAAATGACCTGTCAGCACTGTATAAACTGTATGTAGCATCAGCTTGTCAAGAAAGTACTTACCGAGGCCGAGATGCCGAGAGCGGTTCACCCTTGCAACTAAGCGCAGTCCGCCCCCTGGCGGTGGTACAGGGGGTGAATGGCACAAAGATGCACAGGCTACCCAGTGGACCGTAGAAGACTTGCGTGGAGGTCCTTGAAGGGAGGAACAGCTGTGCAGGAACTGGTAACAGGAGTTCTTAGCTGGAAGAGAACAAACAGAAAGTCCAGAACCAGGCTGAGGGTCAAACACTGGAATCAGCAATACAAATGGCAGGCTGAGGGATGGTGTCAGGAAAACACAAGGCAAGTCCAGGTTACAGGCAGGAGGTCAAGGCAAGGAAACAGGAGACAAATCCGGGTCACAGGCAGAGAGTCAAACACAGGAGATAGTTGGAGATCTGTTTAAACAAGCCGAGGTCAGGTCCAGGAGAAGAGTAGAGTAGTTGGGTAGCAATCTGGGTCACAATGAGTAAACAGGCACAGGAGACAAGATCAAGTTTTCAAAACAGGAAGCTGAAGACGAACCAGCAATTTGTCTGAGTCCTACAGCTGAAAGGGACCTCGCCGGACCGCGAATGCGCATGCGCCGGAGTGCCGTTCTGCCACACATGCCCGCAGGAACGCGGCCAAAGCGTCTGGAGGAATTATTCCCCTGACACAGCTGTTGTGGGGACTTCTTTTCTGTTGCCATAACAAGCATGGGTCTTGCTTAGCACTGCTCAGCCATTCCCAGGACACCTTGTATTTTTATAAATTAATACAATGCTTCCTTTAAGTGGTTGAGGTAGAAAGACACAATCTCCACCTCAGCCAATAAAAATACAAGACTGTTCCTGCAGCAGACAGGAAGTCCCTGTACGGCTGTCAGAACACAACGCTATATACTGTATTTAGCTGATGCTATATACAGTTTATGCAATGGTGACTGCAGAGAAAAAAATAGCTTATTTAGGCCAAACTATTTAAAATAACACCAAACCTGGAGTTACGCTTTAAGACACCATGATTTATGACCTGCAGCTAAATTCTAATAATAGCTCAACAGCTGTGAAGCAAGAAGCAGAAAGGCAGAAAATAGATCCTGAAATGTATAACTAAATTAAAATGCAATCATTTCATTTATATTGCGTTGGTTAACTCTCTGAACCATAAATATGTGGATTTTGAAAATGCAGAGAATACTAATCTCATATTATATGCACAACACATTATCATCACTAACAGAAGTGAGATAGATACAGACACAAGTAACCTTTAAGAACTCACAAGTAATTCTATGTGATATATTGGAATGCACTTTGGAAGTATTATCACTAAACTGTCAGGTATGTCTGTATTATTCCCACTTAAACAGTGATAGATGGAAGTATTATTTTGGCAAGTGTCTTTGGTTACATTTGTATAATAAAATAATTTAATTCAGAAAGGAGTTTGCTCGTGTTAAAAGATGTGAGTTTTTATAGTACTGCTTACAAAGTGTTACAAAATGAATTTGATATATTAAAATGTGTGTTTGGGAAGTCACTTCATCTCTATGTAAGAAATAAATTATAATGCAACTTGGTATTAAATCGTCAGCATATTTTAGCTTAACACATTGAGCACAATTGAATAAACATTCCCCAGTAAACTATTTGTTGTAAATTCTTACCTCAGCACTTGCAGTCACCAACTTTCAGTGCTGCTTCCCTAAACGTCCAGTCTTTTAACAGTGAACAGTTCAGTCTCTAAGCCATTATATTAACTTTTAGAAGGAAGGGGGAGGATAGGATTGAGGGAATTCCTTGCCATCCTAGTCTACAGGACTGCGTGTTTCTATTGATGTACACAGTGTAGGGAGACATGACTCTAGTCTCTGCATGCAAGGTTGGCTCCATAGGATGCTGCAAAACAAATGAGCAACCCTAAAATATGAAACCCGGGGCAGTAATCATGGCACCAGCTTACACTGGAACATAGGCAAGGATTAGAAAATAAAAAAGCTGCATACTTAGTAAGTGAATACAGGGCAGCCATCAGAAATTTTGGGGCTCCTTACACAGCTTTAGGCCTGGGCCCCCTGGAGACCGACCTCCAACATTCTCCAGGGCCCGCCCACTGGTCGTCCCACTGACCATCCCACCGAGTTCTTTGGTGCAGCCACTTTTATTTTAACACTCTTACACCTAGTCAGCATAAGACCCCTTTCACACTGCGGGCATTTTTCAGGCGCTACAGCGCTAAAAATAGCGCCTGAAAAAAGCGGCTCCATTCACTCCAGTATGAAAGCCCGCAGCCTGCAGTCATGCCAGCAGCTTCTTTGGAGTGGTGAAGGAGCGGTGAACTCACCGCTCCTCCACCGCTCATCCCCATTGAAATCAATGGAGCAGTGCTGCTATACCGCCAGCAAAATGCCACTCCGGCAGCGTTTTGCAGGCGGATTCAGCCCCTTTTTGGCCGTTAGCGGGTGGTTAAAACCGCCCCGCCAGCGGCCGAATAGCGATGCTAAAATGACGGTAAAGCAGCGCTAAAAATAGCGCTGCCTTATCGCTGATGATGGTGGTGGCACAGTGTGAAAGGGGTCTTAGGGTGTCCCATCCATGAAGAAGGAGATAAACAGCACATGGGGGCACAGTCAGCAGGACACATTCAATTGCGACTTACCCTCCATGCTGCACTCTGTTTTTGGTGTCCGTGTCCATGTGCACTGTCCGCTCCCCCTGGCATTGTCTTGCCCAATCACAGTCCAGCAAATCCTTAGGCTCTGCCTCCGCAGGGATGGATAAGCAGAGAACATTAGCCCGAAGTGAGTGTAATCCCTGCAAGCTTTTTTTCCTCCCCCTCCTCTCTCCAATAGCAAACCGATAACCTCGGCGCGGGGGGGGGGGTGCACTGCTGGCGAACATTACATGTTTCCTCTCTGCTTCACCTCAGCTGATAAGCGGGGAGGTGTGCTGGCGCTGGCCGAACTCTTAATGTTTACTTTCCTCCTCTTCTGCTGCCAGCCCAGCCAATAAGCGAAAGCAAAACTCTTCATGTTTACACTCCTTTTCCTCAGCTGATAAGCGTGGGAGGGGTGGGGTGGGGTGCTAGCGACGTTTTGTGATCTCTTTTTTCTCTACTCGGCTGGCTCAATGGCAACACGCTGATTATCGGTGGGCAACAGTCGGGCCCCTGGAGACAGGCGGGCCTCTTACAGGTGGAATGCCTGTACCCCCCTGATGGCGGCCCTGAGTGAATAAATCAACTTCTAAATGAACTTACGGTCACTTTAAGCGTGTCCTAGTCATAGAGCAAAAATGTAACTTATTGCAACTTACCAGTCCTTAGATGTGATAACTAAATTAATTTTCTTTTTGCAGGGTGACAACCATTACTCACTATACTGTGTCTATGGAGAGACAGTGTTGTCACTCTACAGAACACATCACCCTCTTCTCTTCTCTATAACTTAGGGGAGAGTTGTTCTGTAGTCCTAGCACAATTCCTAATAACACTTTTTGAGATAAGACTACAAAGAGCACAGGGCATCACTGGCAGGATCAACAGGTATGTTTGCACTTTTAGAACAGATATAAGAACACATTTTCAATTGTGTATTTAAGAGGCCAAAGTAAATGAATATGAGAAAATCCCTGTCAGGATTTATATATACTTTAACTATCAGAGTTAGTCTGTAGAATTATTAGGTGGGGTTGTCTTTTAAACTTAACCACTACATACTGTATATGTAACTGTAGCGCTTACCCCAGTAGGAGCTGCTAGTGATGATGGGTCCCCTGTTCTCTGTCACAACAACAGAATAAGTTAGATTAACTGATGGGCAAGTTATCCTTACCTATGACCATTAACTAATGAGGCTAATCCTCATTACAATAGTCCACATAGTATCAGTAAGAATAGCATCAACCGTGAAAGCATGTATGGAATTAAAAAAAACCTCACCGTAATTCTTATTAACAGCTACTCAAACAACATTCCTGGTGCACTCTACATATACAGCATAGCAGGAGGGTGTATGCATTAATGACAAACTGCACCCCTGGTGGTGTCTAAAGTACCTAAAGTACCTAGCACCTAATCACCAAGGTTAGCCAGTTGCCATTGGGGCCATTCTGCAAGGTGGTGCACATGTAGCTGTCTCTTCAATGCTGTTTGCAAAAGATGGCTAATGGGCTGTTAGGTAAGCTCCACTCGCCAATTCTGCCAAGCAACAGGTCTCACACTCTTGTCAGTCAGTCCAGCAGTCTCAGTCCTTAAGATCTGTGTTTGATTCCCTCTATGTTAATAGAAAGAAACTGAAGGTCTAAATTGCATCTCACATGAGGCTTTCTGGTATGCACCTGTATGTATTCCCACATAAGCTCAACTGTAAATGGTAATTAAAGTGAAGCGCCACCCCTCTAATATTGAAATCAATATAAGATGTGAACCATGCTAAATACTATAACACTCAAAATATGCAATGCTTAGCAATGATGGTGGTAACCCCTATTCCAAACGAAGACAGCTCAACAACTGATAAATACTATTTACTGGGATAATGGAAACAGATCAAAAAATGTAATGAGTGAATATCATACACATGAAATATAAAATACCTTTAGTGACAACACTCAGTGTAATAATTGCTCCAAATAAATAATAAGATGTAGACAAATTCTTTAGAATCAACACGCTTCTGTGAATCTGGTGTTCTCCATAAATCATCAACTGTGCCCCTTCACCATTCAAATTGCTTCTGTGAATCTGGTGTTGTCCATAATCACCAACTGTGCCCCTTTACCATTCAAACTATGCGCTCACCTCATATATAGACCTTGGACAGGTCCATATAAATCTTCCCCTTAGGGGTGTTTTTCCACTGTCTGGCAGTTTAGCTCCTGTTCCTGGGAAACTCTCTTTAATGTTCAGTAATCCTCATGCGGAAGGTGCTCAGAAAATAAAAAAACTGACATGGTGCTGAACCATATAAAACCGGTGCTTTATTAACCTCTTTGCACTGGAGCGTCCCAGCCCTTTAAGAGGCTTATGATGCCGAGGGGGGGGGGGGGTGCGACTTAAGATCATGTGACCACCATGATTGGTTGTCACAGCGGTCATGTGGTCTGAAAACTCTTGGTTAGGTGACGGTAACTGTGCTGGGAGGGCGCAGCATGTGCACTCTCGGAACAGGTGTATAGACAGAAATTGACGCAAATATGCGCCCCCTCTGCGCTAAAGATCAGGCACCGAGAGGCTGCATATTTGCATACAGCCGGGGCCAAGGGGTTAAAAAACTAAGAATAAAACTTACATTTGTGAGTGCATAACAGCAGTACATCCTGATAAACTCCCATTGGACAACAGCCTAGGATCGGCCCTTTGCAGATGTATACATACCCCAGAATAAATAGGATGCAACAAATTGGCAGAGGAAGAAGTGATACACGACCCAACCCCTGCAGGAATCAACCTGCAATAATAAGTGACACCACACCATAATTACAGTAACATGACATAATAACCAAAAAGAAGCAATAACAATGAGCACCTGCTTACAAACATACTAACCATATAGAAAGACAAATAGAAGAATACACAAAATCCTATAATGAGCTAGTAGATGTTTATGAGGATCACTCTGGGGGGCTTATAATGAGGATGAATTTGGTGACCTAGAAGACCGGTCTAGAAGGATTAAAATGAAGTTTAGAGGCATTCCTAAATAAGTTAGTTCCAATTAACTGGTACCATATTTCCCTCAATTTTTTAAAACAATTTTACCCACTTGTTCTCCTCATGATTTCATCATACACTGGGCACGTTCAAACCAAAGCATTCACCTGCTTCTGTACCAAGAGATGTCTTGGTTCATATAATTTTATATCATGTTAAAAAGCAAATAATGTCAGCATACCTGATCTGTACGCTCACCGCTCTATGTTTTCGGATATCTATCTTGGCTAACAGCTCAGAAATGATGCCCCAATAAATAAAGTGCTCAAAGACCAAAACATAGATGGGGATTTCCAACCAAAATGTTGGCCTCCTTTCAAATTCATGTAGCACCCTCTACCTTAGGTAGGTGGTAGAGTTTTTTTTTGAGTGCAGGTAAGTTTAGGCAGGGCTAGGCCTGTTTGTTTTGATCTGTAGGGCTGGGAGTGGCTTAAAGTAGGTTGGGCATCCCATGAATTCCTTAACCCCATCCAAGTTCTAATCCCTCAATAAAATACAAAAACAAAGCTGATGGACTTGTTCATTGTCTTGGAGTGTCTGGAAGTGAATGCTGGGCTGGGCAGGGTGGCAGGTGGACCACAATCACTCCGCAGTCCCTACGGGGGTACCGCTACATTTAGTTGGCTCCCATTTTTACGAAAGAAGGATTTAATCCCTAGACTCTGGTGGCATGCCAATATGTGGCCTCTTGGCGGGTGGACCTTGTCGATGAGAGGCCACATATTTGCATACCAATTAGCAGACACAGCTGTGCAGAGACCGTGAGCCCTGTGAGCTCTCGCACAGTTATTAGCGGCTAACGGAAAGTGGTCTGATCATGTGACTGTCGTGACCGCTAATCATGGCAGTCACGTGATCATAAACCTGCCACGCCTTCCAGTATCTGAAATCCCTTAAAGGGCCAGGAGGTGCCAGCACAAAGGGGTTAAACAGCTAAATAACTGTGGCCTAACCCCCCCTACTAACCAAAATCAGAGCATGTAACATGGTGCCATTCTCCAGCCTCACACCCCCAAACTACATCACTACTAATCAGAATTGTGGGGTTCTTCTCCCCATAGACTTCTGTATAAATTTGATTTCGGCATGGCTGTGCTTGCCTCCGCCTGCACAATGGCATCATCCATTTACAGAGATGTGTGAATTGAGGGACTTCTCGTCTCATCTGCTACTGTAGCAGAGAGAGTCTCATAGTTCTCAATAGAGCACAAGTGCATTGACCTCAGTCCATTGATACTTCCTCCAGTTTCATAACTGAAAACCTGTACCTTGGTATAGACCTGGGGCTTTAAAAGTCTGCTGGAACCTGTGCATTGCACTTGCAATCCACTGATCACAAACGCAATGCTTTCCAGGTTCAAATGCAAAAGATTAGTCATTTAAAATTTTTTTTTTTAAATATGGGTGTTTTTATTATTTTTTTAAAATGTAGAATATGCCTTTAAACCATTTTCAGATAAAGCAGCTTTATATTAAACAACTTATTTATATTACTTATGCAAAACTTTTAATTAAAAAGAAACCTGAGAAAACAAGTTTGCTTTTAGCTCTCCGTGTTTTTTTTAACCACACTTTTGCTTGAGATAAATGACTAAGGGAAACTAAGGAAGACAGAGAAAACAGTGCAACGGAAAATAAGACTGAATTATTGTGATAAATTAACTACACCAAGAGCAGAGCATTGTTTATCAGGGAGATAGTAAGTGGGAAAAAAATGAAGTAATGCATCAGTTAGAAAAAGTAAAAATACTGCAAAATATGTTATAGAAAATCAAACTGTGGTAAATTGGTTAAAGGATAACTAAACTTAAGAGCAAAAAGTAAATATATTATAGCTTATCCATCCTTAGATGTGGTGGCTGCATGAATTTATATTTTTTAGGCTAAGATTATTTTCAACAAGTACAACAAATAGTTGTTGATGTCCCCAGAAATGCAGTGCCTCGTCACTTTCTGTGAGCAGAACTGTAAGTATAAAATAATGTTATCTTTTTTTCTGGAAATCACTAATCTCTCCACCCTCCATGTAATTGAAATGACAAGGTTTGGCATGTCTGGGTGACAACTATGTCTCCCCCATGGATACAGCAGTGCAGTAAACATAGCCACCCAGGGAGAGGAAGTGTGTGAAAATAAAGAATAAAAGAGTGCTATGGCAGCTACCCCATCTGAACACTGGTAAGCTGCAATATTTGACATTATTGTTTTTGGGTTTAGATATGCTTTTAAGTGCAAACAGGTATAGATTTTTCAGCATTCACAATCCTCAACATTCCAGTTGAACAACTTTGTTATTGGCCTACCCTCCAAATATTCATAAGCATAATTAACTGATTGGTACAGCTGCATAATTTCTGCTACCTAACACACTATTGGTGGACATCTGACTATCACACCTACTATTTGGCAAAAGTATATGGACACCCCTCCAAAATGTTTGAGTTAAAAGAGAAGTTTGGAGTTTAAAAAGACAAACATTTATACTTACTTAGGTGCTGCATCTGTCCCCCCGCCAGCTCTGCAGTGAGAACTGAGCGTTCAAACACAGCTGATTGCTTAGCTCTCCCCCTCTGTTCTGCGCAGAGAGCCGTGACTGTCAATCAGCTGCTCTCTGCTCTCCCCTCCAGTGCTCACTGGAGCACTGGGCTTTGGGGGGGGGCAGGAGGGGCTGGCTCATCCTCTCAGTAGATTGTTTAGAGCCTGAGCTAGCTGCTGGTCCAGGCTCCTGGGTCGATCCTGACCACATGGTTAGGATTTTTCGAGAGTCTGGACCGGCTCTGTGACGTTAGCTAAAAATGGATCTCAGGAGGGCAGAACAAACTTCTATCCTGTGATCGGTAGGAGACGTATGGCCAAAAAAGCTTGGGCAAGGATGCTCCATATCTTTCATGGCACACTGGGTCATTCTTCTGGCTCCTGGAAAAGATGCAGTATAGCGCATACTGCTGGAGCTTGTGCTTCCATCGTGTGTCTTGTCCAATGGTGACAGTGCATTCATGTGCATCTCCTCCTTCTCACTGGCCTCATCCTCTGAATCTTTGGAATAAGAATTTTCCAGACTCCCCAGAGCATATGCAATGTCAAAGGCTAAATTCTGCCATCTTGTGTTACAGCTCATATGCCTGGGGGACAGGAGCCATACTGGACTAGAGCTGCTGGAAACTCTCCAGGCCCATGCTGAGAGGTGGCTGACTCTGTGCCATCTTCAGCCAGACAAGGTTGTGTGTGACAACAGCATTTACCTATTCGCTGCCATTCACCAGGGACATTTCAAACATGTACCTTACCTGGTATATGTCCTCAACCTGGTGGTGCAGTGGTTCATCATGAAGTACCCTGGCCCCCAGGAGGTTCTTCATCAAGCTAGTAGGGTATGTGACCACTTTAGGGTTGAAAATGTTTTTATTGGTAGAATAAACAATATAACAGTAATACAATTGACACATTAGTTAAAGAAAAGCGGCAACGAGCTTACCAAATGGCTATCGCCTACAGTAGCACTTGCGTCTGAGATTTTCATATATAACCACCAATTCAGTTAATGTCAAGCATCAAACAATAGAAGATCAGGGGGAGAAAGAAAGAAGGAAGAAAGATAGAGAAAGAAAGATTGGAAGAGAAGGAGGGGGGAGGGGGGATCTACTGGGAGAGCCTGGGATGGAAAGACATTAGCATGACAATTGAGAATCGTCCCTTTATTTTGGGGAGAAATCAAGGCAAAGGTGGAGCCGGGCTCAGAGGAACAGGGAGCATGCCAGCCAGGGCATCTGAGGAGGAAATTGCAGCCAGACAGACCACAAAACTTTATATTTGTCGTATGTGTTATTGTCGAGCACCAACATCTCCTCCATTCTCATGATGTCATTCATTGTGGAGACCCAGAGAGATAATGGAGAGGTAATGGTTGTTTTCCAAAAGAGGGGGATGAGTTGTCGGGCTGTCGACAGAAAAAAACGTAAGGGACACCATTTCTGGGAGACTATTGATCCTGGCAGCATGGAGAGAAGGGCTATCTCGGGGATTAGCTGTAAAGATTCCTCATATACTTTATCATACACCTGAAATACCTGTTTCCAGAAGGGTCGTATCCATTCACACTCCCACCAGACATGAAGATAAGTGCCCGTGGCTGCATTGCATCGCCAGCAGGAAGATGAGGTGGATGGTAATATTTTTTGTAGTGTAGCGGGGTCCCTGTACCATCTGGACAGGATCTTGAAGTTTTTCTCTTGTGAGTAACAGGAGATAGAGGACTTGTGTGCGAAGTGGAATGCAATCTGCCATTCCGCTCTGAATAGGGTTTTTCCCAGGTCTGTCGACCACATCCTAGTGTAAGTGGGTAGGTCATCTTGAGTGAGGGCCTGAATTAAGCTGTAAATGTGGGAGGGTAGGTGCCTGGGTATCTCCTGGAGAGAGCTTAGATGTTCGAATTCGGAGAGTGGGCAGTGGATTTGAGAGGAAAGGAATAGGTGTTTTGTAAAGGTGGTTAGGTGTAGGGAAGTGAGCCAGTTGCGTCTCCCCTCAGGGACAATCGGGGGTTCCAGTTTCCGAGTGGATGAAGGTGTGTGCCTGAGGCCAGGAGGAGCGGTGAAATGAGCTAATTGTGTGGGCCCCGATGCCCTGCGGGAAGGCTGGATTGTCAAATAGGGAGGATAAAGGGGAGGGATCCGAGGAAAGAACCTCGCATAGCCCTCTTCTATACCAAAGTATGAGGACAGCTATAGTTAGAGGTGAGGTGCAAGACAGATGAGAGAAGCTGCCCTTGTAAACCCAGAGGAGAGCCTGTAGATCGACAGGAGCTAGATCCTGCTCGACCATTATTGAGGCTTTTTGAAAAGGTTGTGGGAACCACTCTAGGGTACGGGCCATGAGAGTAGCTTTATAATAAAGCTCATAAAGCCTGTGCCACCCTGTAGCTTCGGACATGTGAGTAATTTGTATTTAACTCTGGATAGTCCCTTATTCCAGATAAAATGAATGGAGAGGGAGCATAGTGCAGCAAAGAAGGATTTGAGGATGATAACAGGTACGGTTTGGAAGAGATATAATAATTTGGGTAGGGTGTCCATCTTGAGGGTGTTAATGCGACCAAACCAGAGTAGGGCCATACACCCCCAGGAAGCCAAAAGCTTTCCAGAGACGGGAGAGAAGAGGGATGTAGTTTAGTGTAAAGAGATTAGAGAGGTTGACAGGAATCGTTATTCCCAGATAGGAGATGCCCTTGGTCTACCATTGAAAGAAATAATTGGAGCGAAGCGAGGACATAGTTGATGCGGATAGAGAACTGTTGAGGGCCTCTGTTTTGGAGATGTTGAGCTTAAAATTACTTAGCAGGCCAAAGCATTTAAATTCAGAGAAGAGTGAGGGAGAGTCGTGTGGGGTTGTCGAGCATATTTTAATAAATCATCCGCGTAAAGAGATAGTTTATGGTGTTCGGAGGGTGTTTGAATTCCTTGTATGGAGGCATTTTGACGGATGGCAAATGCCATGTGTTCAATTATAATAACAAATAGGAGCGGGGAGAGGGGACAACCTTGACGGGTGCCATTGGATATATCGAACGCCTCTGCTATTGACCAAAACAGATTCAGAGGGGTGTGAGTAAAGAGACATGATTTTGGAGACCAAGGGGGATCTGAGCCCTATTTGTTCTAGAGAGAGGGAGCAAAAAGTGGTGAAAGGCGGTTGGCGAAGACCTTCGCAAAAAATTTTAGGTCTATATTTATTAGGGATATGGGGCGGTAGCTGCTGCACTGTGAGGGATCCTTACCGGGTTTCTGAATGATGGATATCTTGGCTGATAGGAGATCCCTGGAGAGAAGGGTAGTGTTGTCAATGGCGTTGAAGGCCCAGGCCAGGAAAGGCGTTAGCAAGGGTGCAAAGGTTTTGTAGAATCATGGGGTATAGATATCCGGGTCCAGACATTTGCCTAATTTTAGGCCCTTGATGGCACCCAGGAATTCTGGTTCTGCCATGGGTCTGTCCAGGTCCGAAGGTTCCTGGGGATCAATTGTGGGTAGCGCCGTTTCTGTTATGTAGGCCTGCATAGTGTCCTGGGAGGGGGATGTAGGGCTGTTTGGAGCGTTTTGTTTGAGATTATATAGCTTGGAATAAAAGTCCCTAAACAAGGATATACCTTTTGTATTAAAGACCTTAGTCTGGTCCGTTTTGGTGATGAAGGGGATGGATTGGCGGGGGAGTCTAGGGTGAATAGCCCGTGCCAGGTTTTGGTCACACTTGTTGGCTATAGCATAGTGATAATTGCGGGCTCGGTCTCGGGCTATCAAAGAGTGGGAGTCTAGCAATTAGAGGTCGCGGCGGGCGTTTGATAAGGTGACAAAGGTGGATGGCTCTAATCTTTGTTTGTGGAGGGATTCTAGATCTGAAATGGTGGTCAGGAGGTGTCGGATTTCGTCCATCTGATCTTTTTTAAACGAGAACCGCTCTGTATGAGTATGCCTCGGACCACATATTTCAGGGCTTCCCATTGAATAAGTGGGGTGGTAATGTCAGAGGAGTGATCAGACCTAAAGCGTTGAATCACCTTGGTGACTTCAGCGATACACACTGAGTTCCGACGTAAATTGTCATTGAGACGCCAAGACGCCCCCCTACGAGATTGTGGTGGACGGGCAAAGGACAGGTACACAGGGGAGTGGTCAGACCATAGGACATGCCCCAGGGAGGATTGTAAAGGAGTATCCAGGAGGGATTGTGAGATGAAGAAATAATCCAATCTACTGTAGGAGTTGTGGGCTATGGAGAAATAACTGTAGTCTTTTTCTGTGGGGTGGTGTATGCGCCAGATATCTACTAGGTTATGGAAGTGTAGGAGGGATTTGATGTGGGATAGCGAGGATGTGGTCATGAATGACTTACCCAAGGATGTATCGGCAGACGGGGACAGAGCGACATTGAAATCACCTCAAGCAATGACACAGGAACCCCCGAAAGAGAATAGTCTGGTGAGAGTGGTAGAAAGGAAGTGAGCCTGGTCCGTATTGGGAGAGTAGATATTAGCCTCTGTAAAGAGAAAATTATTTAGCTTCAATTTGAGAACTATAAAGCGACCACTAACATCAATATATGAATCAAGTACTTCAGGGTGAAAAGATCTATTGAATGCAATGGAAACCCCTTTGGATTTAGCTAGGAGGTTAGTGCTGTGAAACCAAATGGTGTAACAGTGGTTACGGATTGTAGGTGTTGCCCCAGTATGGATGTGCCTCTCCTGTAATAATAGACTATAAGCTTGTTGGTTGTGGAAGTAATAGAGGACCTGGCTGCGCTTCTCTGGGGGATTAAAGCCCCTGCAGTTATATGATAATAGGTTAGGAGGTGGTGTGACTGCCATGATGGGAAGGGGGGGGTTGGGGGTTGTAAGAAAAGGATGATAAAAGTCTTTCGGGGCTTTCGGAAATTACGATCGTGTGTACACAAATCCGGCGCACAAAGTGTCACGCATGCTCAGAATAAATTAAGAGATGAAAGTTATTGGCTACTGCCCCGTTTATAGTCCCGACGTACGTGTTTTACGTCACTGCATTCAGAACGATCGGATTTTCCGACAACTTTGTGTGACCGTGTGTATGCAAGACAAGTTTGAGCCAACATCCGTCGGAAAAAATCCATGGATTTTGTTGTTGGAATGTCCGATCAATGTCCGACCGTGTGTACCGGGCATTAATGTGAGCATTTAAGCAGTGTAATCAAGTGCGTGTGTCCCTGGAAATCAAAAATTAAGGCTCAAACGTGCAAAACAGCAGATGTTAATGAAAGGATTCGCAGGGGAGTGTGTATCAGGACACTGGGAAATTTGCAGGAAACAAGTCTGTTAAACTGGGACAAATTCTCGTCTGGGTAGAGTGATTTAATCGTTCCAGTCCTCAACTGTGGAACATGTCGTCTTCTGTAGGTGAGTCCCAATGAAAAAAAAACCAATGCAAAAAACCTTCCGTGAGGAATTAACCGCTAACTGCAGCAAATGCAATATATTGGAAGGTGTTCAGTGATGAGAAAAACAACAGGTGAATCCTGGAAAGGATGTACTCAGAGGATCTTGAGTAAACGCAGGAGATGATCCTGCCAAAAAGGCCAAACGACCAGCCGGTCTATGGAACATCAGTCATTGGGGTCTTTGTGTGAGGAGGATTTGGGGGGTCGTTTGTGGGTTGTTTATGCCACTGTGGAAGGTATGGTAGGCCAGGGGTGGTGGGCATGAAGGGCGAGTCCGGGATAGAGACATTCTGCAAATCCAATGTGTTGAGGAATGTCGGGAGGTCTCCAAGTGTGCAGAAAATGGCAGTCTTGCCATTGTGATGAACTTGAAGCTGGAAAGGGAAACGCTATTGGTATTTCAGCAGGTGAGATTGTAAAAGTTGCGTGAGGGGCTTCAGAGCTTTCCGCATGGTCAAAGTTTGATGTGAGAGGTCAGGTAGAAGCATCACGGGGGTAGTGTTAAAAAGAATAGGGTCTTGAGTGCTAGCAGCATGCATGATGGATTCTTTAATGTTGTAGAAGTGCACCCTGCACAGGGTGTCATGCACAAATGAGGGGTCAGGTTTCCTGGGGCCAGAGGTCCCATGGACTGTCAGGGCTGGGCTCAGCCCTTCCCTCTCTGAGCTGGCCACTCAGCTATCGGCTAATTGCCAGCTCCCATCTCTCTCCACAGTTACCCAACTGTTGTTGATTCTGCTCATCAGTCCTGCTTACTTAAAGTCCTCCAGCTCACTTGATCTCTGCCTTCGCCTTTGTCAACATCACAGAGACTTTCTCCTGCGTTCCTGTTGAAGACTTGCTCGGCTGACGTTCCTTCTGGCTCCTGATCCTGCTTGCTGTACAACTACGTTTATCTCTGGCTCTCTGACATTTGCTTGGCTGACTACCCGATCTGGTTACTGAACTCTGGCTTGTTTTGACTACGCTTACTCTGTTTACCTTATTATTATTATTCTTATTATTACACAAGTGTGATTTAACTATACTTCTGTCTCGGTCTGATTCATGGTTTCTGATATGGACACGGTTAAGTTCCAGGGAATTTTCTTTGGGCAATTGCAATAACTGAATAACTGTCACTGCCGCCCTTAAATCTTTGGGTTCCACAGATTCAGGTATTCCGCGCACGTGGATGTTGTTGCGTCAGTTTCTATTCTCAATGTTGTCTTGCTGGTATGATAAGTGTTGCAGCATGACTGTGTAGGCATTGAGTATTTCTTCATGTGATTGCACAGCGATGTGGAGGCCCTCAGTGGTGTTTTCTATGTCCTCAAAATGAGCCCCAATGTCCCTTTTAAGATAAGTAATCTCCTGTTTGTATGTTTTTTTCAATGCGTTTAACACATTGTTCAAAGTCAGCCTTTGTGGGGAGAGAGCGCATGTAACTGTCAGGTCACCTGAGGCCAGGTGACAGATGCACACCGATGGGATCAGGAGTGCAAAGGTAGTGGACCCTACCGCTGACTGCTGCGGATGGGAGTCTGGGTGGTAAAGGAAGGCAGGCCTGCTTGAACACCAAGATGGATCCCACAAGGGCTAAAGTGTAAGATTCCCTAGGGTGCAGAGTCTAAGAGCCAGGAGGTGTTCACCAGAGCCTCTAGTGGTGAGGATGGAATGGGCTGCAATTGGCTCCAGGTCGCGACCCCCAGGGTCTCCCAGCTCATGCCCACAGTAGGCTACAGGAGAGTAGAGATAGTAAGGGAATAAGCCAAAGGTCAGGACGACTAGCAGACAAGGATAAACATAGAACACGCCAAAGGTCAGGGTCACAAGCAGACAGGGATAGTCGAGAACATGCCAAGATCGGTAACTGGAATCAGACGTAGAAGACACAGCAAGATGCACACAGAAGCTAAACACACAAAGTTGATCAGCAGGGTTGGCTTGCAGTACACAGGTTAATAAGGAGCCCTCTGATAGGGGCTGGGGTGGAGCCATGCTAAAGGAGAGATTATAAAAGCAGTCAGGTGAGAGTGGCTGGTCTCTAGAGGTGAACACATGGAGGAAAGGTAAGCTAACAGACAAACACTACTGCATAACCATGACAGTAACTATGCAGGGATCTCATTTGGGATTCCATGTCCCATCCATCCTCTGATCCCAGGGATGTATTAGACTGGCTCCTGGAGCGTCTAGAGAGGTGATCCTGGGTCCCAGGAGGTAGATGGGAGACCTGGGAACCAGCAAGGGAGTCCAGGGCCGACTCTGAGCAGGCCGGGGATGGAGGCGCCGGCGCCATCTTGGATTCCGGCCGGTGCTGAGCCGCAGCCGAAGAACGAGTAAAAAAGTGCCGTAAATCACCCCCTGGATGAGATCCCCCTGTCCCCTTTGGCTCCTTGTACTTATCCTTCCCCATGGAGTTTGTTTAGGCAGCGCTCAGCGGTGTGGAGAACCCCTGTAGAGCCGTGGGATCCATGTATCAAGCCTCGCCCCCGGTATGTGACCATTTTAGGCAGTCATATCTAGCAATAGCTCACTTGGCAGAAATGCAGTGCCAACACCATCTCAACTGTGATACTGAAAAGCACAGAAACATAATATTGGCCATGCTACAGTGGCTGCATCCACAGCAGAGTTCCATCAATGAGTATCTGTGAGATTATGATACGAGGACAGGCTTTGGGGAGTACTTTTCACAACATTAATGGCTCAGGATGCATGTAGCATTTTGGCACCTTTTGAAGATGCAACCAAAATGGTTAGCCTCAACTAATTACTATTAACACCTTTCTGCCTGGCCTATAGAAGAATGACAGCTGGGCGGTGGCTTTACAGTTCTGAATGGATGTCATATGCAGTGACATGATCTGTCACCGGCTGTATCCACCTGATACAGCGGATGACTGATCAGTGTATCGGCTCGGTGCCAGTGCGATGTGGCAGCTGTGACCAATCACAGCAGGTCACATTACAGTTGTAAACAGTGGATGGCTTCTTTAATGCCATCCATTGTGTACAGTTGTGTTGCTAGCTGTGATTGGTAAATGTGATCACATGGTACAGACAGGGCCAATAATAGCCCATCTGTACAATGAGATTAGCTTTGACCAACCACAGCTAATCACACCAAAACAAACTGAATGAATCCGTTTCATTCAGTAAAATGCTAGCTTATTGCAATGTAATGCATGGCTATATGCAAACATAATGTGTAAAAAAAAAAAAAAAATCCTGATCACTTCCCCAAAGTAATACAATGTTACTATAGAAACATTATATTGCTCTGGTCACAGTGTTTAAAAAAAAAAAAATAGTAAAAAAACAGAAAAAAAGTAATAAAAAATTGAAACTTTTTTTTTTTTTATACTGTCACTAGTGCTCACATCAGGTATATGATAATGCGGTACTGCCCTGGTGACAGTATGTAAAAAAAAAAAATTGTGACTTTTGTTTTTAATTTCTTAATTTTCCAAAAAATTATATAAAAAAATTACAACTTCAAAAAACCCACCATGCCTTTTACTTAATACCTTGGACTGTCCAATTTCCAAAAATGGGTAATTTGAGGGTATGTGTACTGTCCTGACATTTGTTTGTGGACTCTATAACCTTCCTATGCTTTGCAGGAACACAGAATACATCCCTTCCCCCTGTCAGAATGGAACTCTGCCTTGTTTACATCTGCGGGTTCCAGCGGACATTGAGTGCCCAGCACCCACAGTTCGGCTTCTGCTGTTAAAAATCACAGCAGAAGCGGCCCACCAGCGGCACACGTGCTCCCCCCTGCAGGAGCAGGATCCTTTGCACAACTGCCACCCTGTAACAGTAAAACTGCTATAGGACGGTCAGCAAGGTGTTAATAACAAAATGCATTTTTTTTTTAAGAATTATGAATATCATATCCTGAGATGGTCTCTATGTAATGTAATATGGATGACATTATTCTAATTATACTAATTTATTGTTTATAAAAGAAAAAAAGTTTAAACCTTGGAGAGATGAAAAGTTTTAGAACTGAAAAGTATTAGATGAACAATTCAATTTAAATGAAAGTTCCAGGTCTAGTTAAAGGAGAAATGGCAAAATCTAT
This sequence comes from Aquarana catesbeiana, assembly GCF_042186555.1. Classification (NCBI taxonomy): domain Eukaryota; kingdom Metazoa; phylum Chordata; class Amphibia; order Anura; family Ranidae; genus Aquarana; species Aquarana catesbeiana. The sequence continues at coordinate 72,387,837 of NC_133334.1, forward strand.
TGTAAAATATGTCCATATTTAATATTACTAATCATTCTAATATTAACAATGATTTTAAGTGCAGAAAAATGTCCACCAGCAATTGAAACTTGACATTTTTCTACCAGTAATTGTCACATTCTTTGGAGAGTTAATTTTCAGGCACATAAAACATTGCCTGTTTCAGTCTCTAAAAGAGATTAAATTGTCTACACTAGGAGGATAGATTATTCAGTAGATGAAGTCACTTCATGCTAAAATCAGTGGTTTTCATAACTAAAGTCTGATAGGGTATTCTTCTAACCTTGGTTTACAATTATTGTGAGGTGGAAAGATATTAAGGTTAGTTTACTAAAGCGTAATGCATGCAGTATTTTAAATCACCATGAATGTTATTTACTTTTTTTTTCTTTTTTGCAAATTGAAGACTTTTTTAAAGTCCAACTTTTTTTTATAAGTACCCTGACTTCAGGCTGGTCACATGACATGCAGGGTCCTCATTCTCTTTGGTTCTGTGTCGGTGGGTGGTCCATGATGATATCTGTCCCTCTTTCTGCATCATTATACTCCATAGTGACAACCCCATCAAGGTGTGATTGTATATGCCTGCGCTTATAGTATGTCCTTACTTTCTCAAACAGAATGGCACCCAGCATCATTCAACCCAGAAGACTGAGATCATCTAGTGGTAAATGGAATTAATGTGGAGAATCCTTTAAAAAGTCAATAACATTAAAGTGGTTCTAAAGTCAGAAGGTTGTTTTTTTACTTTAGTGCACTGTATGCATTAAGGTAAAAAAAACTTTCTGTGTGCAGCCCCCAGCCCCCCTTATACTTACCTGAGTCTGATGTCAATCCAGTGCTGTGCATGAGAACAGAATTGTTGCTTTCTTTCTCTCTCCTCACTGGCTCAGACACAGAAGTGGAAGCCGTTGGGTCCTGCTGCTGTCAGTCACAGCCAGAGAGCAGAGAGCGTAGGACGGGGCCAAGTGGCTTGCTATAGGGGCACTTAGCAAGGGGAGGTGCCAGGGTCGCCAGCAGGGAACCAGAAAAGAGGAGGATCAGGCCTCCTCTGTGTCAAACCATTGCACAGAGCAGGTAGGCATAACATGTTTGTTTTTATGACATGTAATTATGACTTTTCTGTTTACAGTCACTTTAATAAAAAACGAAATCTCTTATCTATAAGACATTGTTTGAACAATGTTTCAAATCAACTAGTGTTACAGTAGATAAAAAGTGTCCATTTTATTCTATAACTTGGGTGACGGGCAGAAGCATATCAAGCTGGGCAGCGGTCAGAGGCACATCAAGCTGAGCAACGGGCAGAGGCATATCAAGCTGGGCAGCAGGCAGAGGCACAGCAGGCTAGGAAACAAGCACAGAATCAGCAGGTTGGGTATCAGGAACTGGGTCATCAGGAAATGGATCATTAGGCTGGGTATCGGGAACTGGGTCATCAACCTGGGCATCAGTCATTGGATCATCAAACTGGACGGCAGGCAGAGGTACTGCAACATCAGGCCGGACAGAGGGTACTGGAACATCAGGCTGGACAGTGGGCACTGGAACATCAGGCTGGGCATCAGGAACTGGTTCATCAAGCCGGGCATCGGATCATCAGACTGGAGAGCAGGCATTGGAACATCAGGCCAGGCAGCAGACTGGATGGCAGGTAGATTCACTGGAACATCAGGTCGGACAGAGGGTACTGGAACATCAGGCCGGGCAGCGGGCACTGGAACATCAGGCCGGGCATCAGGAACTGAATCATCAAGCCAGACATCGGACATTGGACATCAGATCATCAGACTGGACAGCAGGCACTGGAACATCAGGACGGGCAGCGGGCACTGGAACATCAGACCAGACAACGGGCACTAGAACATCAGGCCGGACGTCAGGAACTGGATCATCAAGCTGGACATCGGACATTGTACATTGGATCATCAGACTGGACAGCAGGCACTGGAACATCAGGCTGGGCAGCGGGCACTGGAACATCAGGCCAGACAACGGCACTGGAACATGAGGCTGGACAGTGAGCATTGGAACATCAGGCCAGGCATCGGGAACTGGATCATTGAGCTGGACATTGGGCATCGGGTCATCAGACTGGACAGCAGACTCTGGAACATCAGGCCAGACAACAGGCACTGGAACATCAGATCAGACAGAGGGCACTGGAACATCAAGCCGGGCATCAGGAACTGGATCATCAAGCTGGACCTCGGGCATTGGATCATTGGACTGGGCAGCGGGCACTGGAGCAGCAGGCTGGAGAGCAGCAGCCTGGAGAGCAGCAGCGGCAAGCTGGGCTTCAGGAACTAATTTAGCAAGCACCGTATCAGCAGGCTGGGTATCGGGCACCGGCTCAACAGGCTGGGTAATGGGCATCGGCCCAGAAGGCTGGGTAATGGGCACCAGCTTAGAAAGCTGGCTGACGGGCACCAGCCCAGCAGGCTGGGTGATGGGCACCAGCTCAACAGGCTGGGTGACGGGCATCGGCTCAACAGGCTGGGTGATGGGCACTGGCTCAAAAGGCTGGGTAATGGGCACCGGCCCAGCAGGCTGAGTAACGGGTAACTGATCAGCAAGCTGGATCCCGAGCACCGGGCCAACAGGCTGGGTCACAGGCACTAGCACAGCAGGATGGGCCATGGGCACCGGCTCAGCAGGCTGGGCTGTGGGCACTGGAACATCTGGCTGGGCCGTGGGCACCCAGACATCAGGCTGGACCGTGGGCACCAGAACATCAGGCTGGGCCGTGGGCACCGGAATATCAGGCCGGGCCGTGGGCACAGGAACATCAGGCTTGACCACGGGCACCAGAACATCAGGCTGGACCATGGGCACTGGAACATCAGGCTGGACCATGGGCACTGGAACATCAGGCTGGACCGTGGTCCAGGCTGCACAGCAAATACTGGAGCATAAGGCCGGACAGCAGGCAGAAGGTTGGCAGGGTTAGGTGGGTCATCAGGTTCAGGACCATCAGAGGCTAGACTAACCCTATTGGCAATCGTGGAGGCAGGCTTGAGCGGATCGGTCGGTGTGGAGGCAGACTGGAGCAGATCGGCTGGCGTGGAGGCAGGCTGGAGCAGATCAGCTGGCATGGAGGCAGGCTGGAGCAGATCAGCTGGTGTGGAAGCAGGCTGGAGCAGATCGACTGGTGTGGAAGCAGGCTGGAGCAGATCAGCTGGCATGGAGGCAGGCTGGAGCAGATCGGCTGGTGTGGAAGCAGGCTGGAGCAGATCAACTGGTGTGGAAGCAGGCTGGAGCAGATCAGCTGGCATGGAGGCAGGCTGGAGCAGATCGGCTGGTGTGGAGGCAGACTGGAGCAGATCGGCTGATGTGGAAGCAGGCTGGGATAATAGCAATTGACTGTGGGGCTGTAAATAGGGGGTGCAGCTGATTGAAGAGAAGGACTGAAGTATGGTAAAGAAGAGGGAGCAGTGGCTAAGGGGGATTTTTGTGGGATTGTTGCAGGCAGCAGAGAAGAGAAAGATGGGTTAAAGGCAGGTTAGGTGCAGGAAGTGGAAACAGTACTGATACTTAGTTGGTAGCAGGGTATATTGGGCTGAGACTGTGGTTGCTGTGGGTGATGGAGAGAGAGACATTTGAGCAGGCAGGTGTCTGGCAGCAGGAATGGGTTGTTGCAAGATGACTGAGGCTGAGTGCAATATATCTGACCATGCTTGTAGTAATGGCTGAACAAAATTCAGTTTACATGCTGCCTGTCTGACAAGAGACTGCACTGCATTAACACCAGGGCATTTTTTCAGCCGGAACGCACCGGAACTGCATTCCGGAACCTTTGGCACCCCTCTCCTCTCCAGCCTGTCATTTAATACTGAAGTCAGTAGAGGACTGCACAGCTCACTTCCTCTACTGGCTTCTCTGTGCTAGCGCTGAGTACTCAGGGTTGCTTCCCTCAATCACTGGTGAGGTTCCAGGTCCCAACCTTCGGCTGCTGTAGTGATTCAGGAGGAAACTTCCATCCCTGCTTGTCGCCACTACTCAGACTTTGTAGCACGGAGCCAAGGAGCCCTGAAACACCTTCTCAACTCTGTGCTACAGTAGGGGGAGCTCTCCAGACCACTGCACTGTGCATCAAAACCCTGCACATACCATGGAGAGCGGTGACGGCCAGGCCCGGATTTACTCCCTTTGCCGCCCCAAGGCCGGGTCCTTCAATGCCGCCCCCCCCACACACACACACCATTCTCGTCCTTTATCGAGACATGGAGACATGGTACAGGAGATGGTCAGAGACTGGAGACATGGTACAGGAGATGGTCAGAGACTGGGGACATGGTACAGGAGATGGTCAGAGACTCAGGACATGGTACAAGAGATGGTCAGAGACTGGGGACATGGTAAAGGAGATAGTCAGAGACTGGCGACATGGTACAAGAGATGGTCAGAGACTGTGGATATGGTACAGGAGATGGTCAGAGACTGGGGACATGGTACAGGAGATGGTCAGAGACTGGGGACATGGTACAAGAGATGGTCAGAGACTGGGGATATGGTACAGGAGATGGTCAGAGACTGGGGACATGGTACAGGAGATGGTCAGAGACTGGGGACATGGTACAAGAGATGGTCAGAGACTGGGGATATGGTACAGGAGACGGTCAGAGACTGGGGACATGGTACAGGAGATGGTCAGAGACTGGGGACATGGTACAAGAGATGGTCAGAGACTGGGGACATGGTAAAGGAGATGGTCAGAGACTGGGGGCATGGTACAAGAGATGGTCAGAGACTGGGGACATGGTACAAGAGATGGTCAGAGACTGGGGACATGGTACAGGAGATGGTCAGAGACTGGGGACATGGTACAGGAGATGGTCAGAGACTGGGGACATGGTACAGGAGATGGTCAGAGACTGGGGACATGGTACAGGAGATGGTCAGAGACTGGGGACATGGTACAGGAGATGGTCAGAGACTGGGGACATGGTACAGGAGATGGTCAGAGACTGGGGACATGGTACAGGAGATTGTCAGAAACTGCAGACACATTACAGGAGATGATCAGAGACTATCCATTGTACACTCATACATATATGGCTGTGTGTGTAAAAGTGACAGGTAATCAGCAGTATACAGTATAACTTCACAGGAAAATGAAGTAGATTCCAGGTTGTTGCCCCTACCATGTGTATGTATGAATGTCAGTTAGGGACTTTAGATTGTAAGCTCTTTGAGGACAGGGTCTGATGTGAATGTACAATGCAGGGCTAAAAGTCCTGAGCCACTAGCCAGGCCTTAAGAGTTACTCACCACCACTTGGCCCACCCAAACCCTGCCCTGCCCCGCCCCTCCCCTAAACACACCTCACACCTAAACATATCTTATGAAATTACACTATTAAATGTTTTATGCAGAATTAAGTTCCAAAAATAAATATCAACAACAACTTTAACAATATCAACATAAAGCATATCAGTACCCATCAGTGCAGCCTATCAGTGCCCATCAGTGCCACCTATCAGTGCTCATTAGTTCAGCCTATCAGTGCAGCCTACCAGTGCCGCCTATCAGTGCTCATCAGTGCAGCCTACCAGTGCCGCCTATCAGTGCTCATTAGTGCAGCCTATCAGTGCAGCTTACCAGTGCCCATCAATGTAGCCTAGCAGTGTCACCTATCAGTGGTCATTAGTGCAGCCCATCAGTGCCGCCTACCAGTGCTCATTAGTGCCGCCTATCAGTGCCCATCAGTGCCGCCTATCAGTGCCCATCAGTGCAGCCTACCAGTGCCCATCAGTGCAGCCTACCAGTGCCGCCTATCAGTGCTCATCAGTGCCGCCTATTAGTGCCCATCAGTGCCGCCTATCAGTGCAGACTATCAGTGCAGCCTACCAGTGCCCATCAGTGCAGCCTGCCAGTGCCCATCAGTGCAGCCTACCAGTGCCTATCAGTGCAGAATATCAGTGTCACCTATCAGTGCTCATTAGTGCATCCTACCAGTGCCCATCAGTGCAGCCTACCAGTGCCCATCAGTGCAGCACACCAGTGCCACCTATCAGTGCTCACCAGTGCAGCCTACCAGTACCCATCAGTGCCGCCTATCAGTGCAGCCTACCAGTGCCGCCTATCAGTGCTCATCAGTGCAGCCTACCAGTGCCGCCTATCAGTGCTCATTAGTGCAGCCTATCAGTGCAGCTTACCAGTGCCCATCAGTGCAGCCTACCAGTGTCGCCTATCAGTGCTCATTAGTGCAGCCCATCAGTGCCGCCTATCAGTGCCGCCTATCAGTGCCCATCAGTGCCGCCTATCAGTGCTCATCAGTGCAGCCTACCAGTGCCGCCTATTAGTGCCCATCAGTGCCGCCTATCAGTGCTCATTAGTTCAGCCTATCAGTGCAGCCTACCAGTGCCCATCAGTGCAGCCTACCAGTGCCGCCTATCAGTGCTCATCAGTGCAGCCTATCAGTGCCACCTATCAGTGCCGCCTATCAGTGCAGCCTACCAGTGCCCATCAGTGCAGCCTACCAGTGCCGCCTATCAGTGCAGCCCATCAGTGCAGCCTACCAGTGCCCATCAGTGCAGCCTACCAGTGCCCATCAGTGCAAAATACCAGTGTCGCCTATCAGTGCCGCGTATCAGTGCCCATCAGTGCAGCCTACCAGTGCCCATCAGTGCAGCCTACCAGTGCCGCCTATCAGTGCAGCCCATCAGTGCAGCCTACCAGTGCCCATCAGTGCAGCTCACCAGTGCCGCCTATCAGTGCAGCCCATCAGTGCAGCCTACCAGTGCCCATCAGTGCAGCCTACCAGTGCCCATCAGTGCAGCCTACCAGTGCCCATCAGTGCAGAATATCAGTGTCACCTATCAGTGCTCATTAGTGCAGCCTACCAGTGCCCATCAGTGCAGCCTACCAGTGCCCATCAGTGCAGCTCACCAGTGCCGCCTATCAGTGCTCACCAGTGCAGCCTACCAGTACCCATCAGTGCAGCCTACCAGTGCCGCCTATCATGAATCTATGGGACAGGAATCTATGCAAACTTATTAGACAGACAGTCCACCACATTCAGTAAAAAATCATGTACTGCAAAGTGCTCCATGCATGCTGGAACCTATGCAAACTTATTAAACAGTCCACATTCAGTGAAAGTTCATGTACTGCAAAGTTTGCAGTACATGCACTGAATGTGGACAGTTTAATGGGTTTGAGCATGCATGGATCACTTTATTTCAATATGCTCAGAAAAATTGCATTTAATCTAAGCTGAGCAATGAGCACTGCCACTTACAAAAATAAATTCAACTTACCTGCTGTCCTGGCCACCACTTACGGAGGGTTCCAATCCCATCATCCTCCTCTTTTGTTTCCTCCTGTGAGTGACAGAGAGAGACACCCCGAGACCCCGCCCCCCCGGGACAAGAACATGGATAGGGATGTGTCAGTCACGCAGAGGAGGGTAGGCGGAGCATTAGGCTCCGCCTCCGCCTCAGTCAGTGTAATGACATACACCCGGTCTGGCCAGTCACGGCGCCGGGCATTTAAATAGGGGCGTCATTTGCTCCCTCCCCCTGGCCAAGTCCGTCCGCCGCTATGTTTACTAGCAGTGCATGTATCTTATCTACAGGCCGCCGCGCCGGGGGCTGTATTTGTGCAGGGAGGCAGCCGTGGGAGCTGGGACTCGTGGGGACAGATCGAGGGGGGTTTCATGCGGCGGGGGGGCGGCTTTGGCGCCGCCCCTGCTCTACTGCCGCCCCGAGGCCTGGCCTCGGTGGCCTTGTCTGAAATCCGGCCCTGGTGACGGCAGAAGAGGTGAGGGATCTGTCACTGTGAAAATGAGGGAGAACTTTGCATAGACTGAGTTCATTCAGAGAGGAGTGCACTGTGAAAGTGTGTGGGGAGGGGGAATATGTGCAAAGAGGTAACGTTTGTGTGTGTTTAGCAGAGGGGAGAGCATTGTACACAGAGGAGAGCTTGGGGGAATTTGTGCAGAGAGGAAACCTGAGAAAGTATATGTGGGGGGATTTAAGGGGAGAGGAGAGCTGGGGGGTTGTGATGAGAGGGGTGCTGGGGGGATTTGTATAGAGAGGGGTGCTGGGGAGATTTGTACAGAGAGGTGAACTGATGGGATTTGTAAAGAGAGGCGAGCTGGGGGAATTTGTACAGAGAGGGGAGCTGGGGGGATTTGTACAGAGAGGGGAGCTGGGGGGATTTGTACAGAGAGGGGAGATGGGGGGATTTATACAGAGAGGTGAGCTGGGGGATTTGTACAGAGAGGTGAGCTGGTGATTTGTGATGAGAGCAGAGATGGGGGGAATTTGTGATGAGAGGAGAGCTGGGGGGGATTTGTACAGGGAGGAGAGCTTGGGGATTTGTACAGAGAGGGGTGTTGCGGGGATTTGTACAGAGAGGTGAGCTGGGGGGATTTGTACAGAGAAGGGTGCTGGGGGGATTTGTACAGAGAAGGGTGCTGGGGGGATTTGTACAGAGACGGGTGCTGGAAGGATTTGTACAGAGAGGTGACATGGAGGGAGGATTTGTGATGAGAGTGGAGCTGGGGGGATTTGTGATAAGAGGAGAGCTGGGGGGAGATTTGTGATGAGACGAGAGCTGGGGTGGATTGGTGATGAGAGGAGAGCTGGTGGGGGTTGTGATGGGAGGAGAGCTGGGGGAATTTGTGATGAGAGGGGAGCTGGGGGGATTTGTGATGAGAGGATAACTGGGGGGGATTTGTACAGAGAGGGGAGTGGGGGGTGGATTTGTGATGAGAGGTGAGCTGGGGGGATTTGTACTGAGAGGGGAGCTGGGGGCGGATTTGTGATGAGAGGTGAGCTGGGGGGATATGTACAGAAAGGGGAGCTGGGGGGATTTGGATTTGTGATGAGAGGAGAGCTGGGGGGATTTGTGATGAGAGGAGATCTGGGGGGATTTGTGATGAGAGGAGAGCTGGGCGGATTTGTGATGAGAGGAGATCTGGGGGGATTTGTACAGAGAGGGGAGCTGGGGGATTTGGATTTGTGATGAGAGGAGAGCTGGGGGGGATGTATGATGAGAGGAGAGCTGGGGGGATTTGTGATGAGAGGAGATCTGGGGGGATTTGTGATGAGAGGAGAGCTGGGGGGATTTGTGATGAGAGGAGAGCTGGGGGGATTTTGGGGAATTCTCCATATGTGATACACAGTTCTAAGCCTTGACCCATTAAAATTTTTTGGCACCGCTGTAATTCTCTCCTCTAAGGAAGGTGTGGTTGGGGTGGAGAGTTGGTCAGAGAGGGTGAGTTCCTGCACCTTTTCTCTGAGAAAAAAGCCCTGGTTAACACACTCCACTAGCACCTGTTGGGAACATGCTGAATAGTGCTCAAAGAAATATGCAGAGTCATCCTCCAAAAGCCACACTAATGATTCTACCTGAGCCATACTGAAGGGGGGAGAAAAGTCATCGCTGCCTTTAGGAATACTGGACAAAGCTAGCTCTGAACACACCTGAATCAAAGGCTGAACATTTTCAAACAGCATACTGCCCTGATCAACTAGAGAATGAGCAAGATACACTCTAAAAGTTGATCTCTGGCCCACTCCTTCAATACCTAATGGCAAAATTATTACCCTCCGTCACCAGTAAAGAAAGATAGACAACCACTTCCGGATGCATTTTAGCAAAGACAACAGAACCAAGATGGCTCTTCTGTGCACTTCTGGCCAGGGATGGCCTTGGTATTATGCCATAGACTAGTGCGACCAGAACTTTGTGGACTGCAACAGAGTGAACCAAACATGTGTAAAGTGAAAGTAATATAATTTATTATAAGAAAAGTAAATAAACAAAAGTAAACGCACCTCCAATATGACAAACAGTGACTAACCAGCAACCAACCCCCGTGACACACAATAAATAACTGCCTAAACCAAAAGTATATAAAGGACTAAGATGCAATCGTAGTCGCAAACAAGCCAGGGTCATACACGGGAGATGAAGGAGATAGGGCTGGGAACAAGACAGGACAGGGAGAGGGTAGCAGGAGACAGGGGGAACAGGCGGAAGGGATCAGGCTGCAGGGTAGGGGTCCAGGAATGGATACAGGATCACAGGATAACAGGAGCAGGATACAGGTGTCATGATCACTTAGTGCCCCTGTTCCTCATTCCAGCACCCGGGTGTTGGCTGTTGCTTTTCCCCTGTCTGTGTTCACCTAGAAGGTGATTGAGCTGATCAGTCACCTGATATAAGCAAACTGAACACTCTATCCTTTGCTTGTGATAGAGACAGTTACCTGCATTGTTCCTTTTCAAGCCTAGCATTTGTCTGCTTTGCTTTGCTGTTGGATTTTCCTGTGTATGACCCGGATCGGACAGTGGACTATTCCTTGAACTCAGCCTGCCTTATTACCTGGACCGTCTTAGAACCACGCTATCTGTCTGCTAAACTGCAAATAGTCTGGCATTATAGCACTGTGTATAAGTCCTGGGGACAACCAAGTACCGGTAGGCCTGCTTGTCTTAAGGGAAAGGGGGCTGCTATAGGTGAAGCACACAGTAGCTTCACCTGTAGCAGGTGACACTATACTATATACTATAGTGTCTGACCACCTGCATTGAGGTAAACGTGACATTCATGACAACAGGATCACAGGCTAGCGAACATGGGTCAGGGCTCAAGGAACAATACCAAGGCAATGTGTGCAGCATCTGCCGGGTATATATACACCTCCTGCAATCAGTCTCAGGTGATGCCTGATTGCAAGAGATGATGTCGGCTCTAGACTGCCAGGAGACACCTGCTGGTGGACTATGGAACTGCGGCCCAAAGGAGAGACAGCGCTACCAGCAAGTCAAACCTTTTCTGACAGTGATATGATAACTACAAGGTAATAATAATGTTGTTGTATTGTATTTCTTAAGCTGTGCTTACACTAGTAGAATTTTTTTCAACTTTTTTCATTGTAAGAACATTCTAAGAACAGTTGTTTATTTTTCTAATCATTGGTGGGGTCAAATTGCCATTCATTTTCGAATTCAGTGATGAGAAAATTCAAAAGAGCAGTAAGGAAAATCAAATGTATGCATTTTTAACAGTATATATGGCTATCAAAAGGGACTTTGAAGGTTGCCAATCGTAACCCCAGGTAAAGGAAGTGAGCACTCAAAAGGATTATAAAAAGACAAACCTTTATTCACGAAACAAATTCCATAAAACTGATATGCTTCGTATAAAACCCACAAACATTAGTTATGCATGTAGCCTGAATTCCACAATGGGTTTTTGAATGTATTTGACCTATAAGGAGCTAGCCTATATAAAGCATAAATATACATCCAAAAAGGTATGACAACAGTGATAATATAATTGTATAAGGCTAGATTCCAAAAAGTGCTAGTCTTGATCTCTGACTTTCACCAACCATTGGCTTCTTCAGAGAATCCTATTCATATTGGGGAGCAAGTTACAATTATTTACAACATACAATTATAAGGTCTCTGTAATGGCGATCAAACTGAGTACCCACATAACAACAATCAAAAGCACCAAACACTCAGGTCACGTCCAGGTCAGCCCAGTAACCGGGGGCAGCAACACCAGAGCTAATACCGCTGATAAAGGAGCCCTCAAAGGCAGCCCATAGCCTAACAGATTAATATTGATAAATGATTATCACAATTCACCTCATATAGACGTAATGAGACTAAAAGCGTATCTACAAATGGGGACGTACAGTATAATATAGTCAAAGGGGGTGGTGGTAGGCTATAGGATATAAAAAAAAAGAAGAAAAAAGTAGGGAAACCAAGAACTCACTTGAAAAAATTTTTTAGGGTAGAAAATCTCCTTGTGAATACCCAGCTTTAGTTAAGCAGCTGAATGCTGTTCAGAAGATTCATTTTCATAGCATTATTTGCAGCCACTTATATAGAGCAAGACCTCGCTGCCATTTTGACAGTCAGAATTTGTTCACAATAATGGTGGGGGAGCAGCGACGGGAGTAAATGAACAGGATGTATTGCATACACCCAAAATACTTTGCTGAAGCCACATCATTTTCTTTGGTGTTGGTGGCAATGGACAACAAGAAGTTTTCTTGTTATCCTATTTTTACTCTGCTTAAGCTGCTATATATAGCTTCATATTAAAAGTGTTACACATGGTAAACAATGGGGTAGGGCCCAAATTGGCCTTTCAATAATTTGCAAGAAAACATTGGTGTAAAAAGGACATTAAATACATTTTTCATAGCAAAGTAGTCAATACATATGTATTTTTTGTTTACATAGGAAAGATAATCAAATATGATTGCAAATGAATGTGATTGCAAATCTGCACAGCTGAAAATCGTGTATTCAAAAACAGATTTAAAATAATGTGAAAAGGCACATAATAAACAATGAGATTTCTACAGACAGATTTACAGCAATAACAAAGTTTGCAGAAAAGTGCATACGGTAGTTTGCATAAAAATGAATGCATTTTGGATAAATAGGTCAAACCTTTTACATTAACGTAATTTTGAACTGTCAGTGCTGACAATAATGGACGTAATGCAATTTGGACAATACAAAAATTAGTTGTAGCCTCATAAATAAACATCCGTAAGTGAAGAAAACAACAAAAAGAGTTTTGATGTTTTAGAAAGTATATTAAAACAAAATATTTTTTCCATGTTATAGCAAAAATTCAGAGACTAAAGAATTTACAAATAAAAAAAAGAGAGAGAGATTTTAGCGCCAATACATAAATAAAATATCTCTTACAGCATCTTTACAACCATCTCCTGTTTACACGCAATCCGTCAATGGAAGCATACCATTTGTTAGGGTTCAACAGTGGACCATCCCTGCATAATGTGTGCTTTATTGCTTACTGGGCACTTATACCCCCATCCTGACCATGACAATTTTCAGCTTTCAGCGATATCGCACTGTGAATGACAATAGTGTTGATTTTTTTTTATGTGCACTGATAGGCTGCATTGATGAGGCAGCACTAATGGGCACTGATGAGGCTGCACTGATATACGACATTGATAGGCGGCACTGATGAGCACTGAATGGCGGCACTAATGGGCACTGATTGGCGGCACTAATAGGCAGCACTGATGGGCACTAATAGATGGCATTGATGAGGAGGCACTGATAGGTGGTACTGACGGGCACTGATATGCAGCACTGATGGGCACTGGTAGGTGGCACTGATGGGCACTGATTGGAAGCACTAATAGGCATTGATAGGCGTAACTGATATGTGGCACTGATAAGGAGACAGATTTCTATGCGGCATTGATGGGCACTAATATGCAGCCCTGATGGGCACTGTTATGCAGCACTGATGGGCACTGATATGCAGCACAAATAGGGCTGCATTGATAATCAGGGCATTGATTATCAGTGCCCTGATTATCTGTGTACATGACCCCTGCCAGGATTGCCGGTCCATGGCTCTCCTCTCCTTACACTGTGACAGTGCATGAGGAAAGGAGAGCCGATTACTGGCAACTCTGTTGTGATCGGTAGTGATTGGACACAACTGATCATGTGGTAAAGGGCTGCTGTGATTGGCCCTTTACCATGATCTGTGATCAGCTGTGTTGGAAGGACACAGAGATCACAGAGTACACCAGATGCACATCCCAGGGGTCGCGCGAGGGGCGTGGAACAGCAGAGGCACTCTGTGGCTGTCTTTCGGCTATAGTGCAGTAAGGAAGTGGTTAAATGGCCACTTAGTCTCTATTGAAATCCTATGTGAAAGGATGACAACACAAAAGCACTAATGGGGAGACAGGAACAGGACATAATTTGTCACCCTATAGAAAAAAGTACCTGAACAATGATATAATACATCCTATAAAATAATAATAATAATAATAATAATAATAATAATAATAATAATATTGTTTTTATTACTGTAGGGCTATGTTTGCCTGTCTGTATATGCTCTATATTACCAGTTGCCGACCGCGCTATAGCCGAATGACGGCTGCAGCGCGGTCGGATAACTCTGGGTGGGCGTACCATGATGTCCTCCCAGAATCCCGATCTCCCCAGAGGACCCGGCGCATCACGGATCAGGGTAAACGGCCGCTGACAGCGGCCGTTTACCATGTGATCGCTCTGTCAGATGACGGAGCGATCACTTGTAAACAAACCGGCCTCATGCCCCACTCCCTCATCAGTGCCTCTCATTAGTGTCCACCTGTGTCATGAGTGAAGACCTCAAGTTCTCCCATATAGAAGAGTATATGGCTCCCATGGTTCAGAGAAGCAGGATCTCCCAGTCTATGGATAGTGTAGGACCCACTAATTATGGGGTACTTTGTCGCAGTAAGTGGGCTTAAGCACCATATAGCAATATGGTGTGACCAAATCCCCATATTTTTTAATAATGTTTTTTGAAAATGTCTAGGTGTTTTAAATGTCTTTTTTGCATGTGTGTGCTGTAATATTTTGTTCTGCTGTATGGTCTTATGGCTGTACCATCTTTAATGCATCTTTTAGGGTGTGCCCCCAAATATCTTGTTTGTTCACACTGTGGAAAAGTCTCACACATGTGGTATCGCGGTACTTGGGAGGAGTAGGAGAATCTATGTTGGGGTGTAATTTTTGGTATGTACATACTATGTGTTAGAAACATTGTGTAAATGGACAACGTTGTGTACAAAAAAAATGTGTTTTAATTTTCTTTATACATTTTCCAAAAACTTGTAGAAAAAAATGGCATATTCAAAAGACTCGATATGCCTCATAGATTATACATTGGGTTGTTTTCTTTCCAAAATGGGGTAATTTTTGGGGCGTTTCCATTGTCCTGGTTCTCCAGGGCCTTCAAAAGTGTAAGCGGTAGTCAGGAAATTAGATGTGTAATTTATGCTCCAAAAACGCCTGATGGTGCTCCCTGCATGTTGGGCCTCTGTATGTGGCCACGGTGTGTAAAAGTCTCACACATGTGGTATTGCCATACTCAGGAGGAATAGTAGAATGTGTTTTGGGGTGCAATTTGTGCTATGCATATGCTGTGTGTGAGAAATAACCTGTTAATATAACAATTTTGTGAAAAAAAATCTTGATTTTGCAAAGAATTGTAGGAAAAAATTACAACTTCAGAAAACTCACCATGCCTCTTACTAAATACCTTGGAATGTCTACATACCTTGGAATGTCTACTTTCTAAAAAGGGGTCATTTGGGGGGTATTTATATTTTCCTGGCTTGTTAGGGTGTTAAGAAATTAGATAGGCCATC
The DNA here is from genome assembly GCF_042186555.1 of Aquarana catesbeiana. Taxonomy (NCBI): domain Eukaryota; kingdom Metazoa; phylum Chordata; class Amphibia; order Anura; family Ranidae; genus Aquarana; species Aquarana catesbeiana. The sequence goes on from NC_133334.1 coordinate 72,403,015, forward strand.
AGTACTTCAGGTGTAATCAATTTTCAGAGATTGGCACCATAGCTTGTGGACCCTGTAACTTTCACAAAGACCAAATAATATACACCGATTTGGGTTATTTTTACCAAAGATATGTAGCGGTATAAATTTTGGCCAAAATATATGAAGAAAAATTATTAATTTGCTAAATTTTATAACAGAAACGAAGAAAAATGCATTTTTTTAAAGAATTTTCGGTCTTTTTTCTTTTATAGCGCAAAAAATTAAAAAAAATCAGCGGTGATTAAATACCACCAAAAAAAAAAAAAAAAAAAAAAAAAAAAAGCTCTATTTGTGTGAAAAAAAGGACAAAAATTTCATATAGGTACAGTGTTGCATGACTCAGTAATTGACATTCAAAACGTGAGAGCACCGAAAGCTGAAAATTGGTCTGGTTAGGAAGGGGATTTAAGTGCCCAGTGGTCAAGTGGTTAATTAAAGTGGTGTCACTGCCTTTTAAACCAATTACACTGTCTACTACTCAACTTTCTGCCTTTAAAGTTCAAAGGGGATTATTCTAGTGCTTTGCACATCTTTTTTCCATATATATATATATTAGGATGTTGGCAGCTTCCCACACCCTTCCCAGAAAACATTTGTTTATAGTTATCATTGCCATTTGGAGGATACAGATGAGCTTGTGAGCTTGCTTAAGATGAGCAGTTTTTTTCACCTGGTGGTCACTTATTCTGCTTTTTGGGTGCTGGACTGTTTATTTTGTGTTCACTGTTACCCTAAAAAATGTAAATGTTTTATTTTTGCATGGATTGAGACTCAAATAATGTGTTTTATATATGTATATTTAGTTTGATGTACACATTGACAGTTTATCACATAGGAGTGTTGCACTACACTTATTTTTGTATAATCATTTCAGAGTACAGGAAATGTCAAACCACAAAAATACAGAAACACCAGACCAAAAATGAATAAAACAGTTCAAGATAATTTGTATTGTTTATAAATAAGTGATATAAAAGGACCCAACATAAGTCATGGGCAAACCTAGCCTGGATGGATTGGATGGATTCAGAGACAACAGTGACCTCACAGATCTATACTAGAGTCAGTAATAAAGTTTCCTCATTGAATAACAATGTAAAGCTGACCTTACACCAATAAAGTTTTGTTGATGCATGATGTATAGGTTGGTTGTGTGCTACCATTGATGGCCTTACTGCTCTAGGTCATAGTCCTATGTTAACTATACAGAAATATGATTCTGGTTGCCAGTTAATTTGCCTGATTAGTCCATCCAAATGAAGCTAAAAAAAAGAAAGGTTTTCCCCAGGGTGGGGTTTTTTGGCAGCAAAATACAAGTTTTGAGTCAGTATTGTATAAAAAGTAAATATATTTTATTGTACAAAAGATTGCATAACATGAAGGTTAAAAGATGAGCTCCAGTAAGAGGTGCTTGGAAAATTTATAGAATCAGACACACATTGTACAGACATATTTCCATAGTAACATTAAACAAATAATGTCGACATCAGAAAATAAAAACTGACGCATTTCAACCCATATATCAGGGGTCTTCTTCAGAGGTCAGTCTGTTAAAGAATGTATGATAAAGGTACACATGTAAGAACTTAATTATGCACAATAAAAATAATGCACAGTGCATGCATGTAATATAATTACCCCACAGTGTGTGTCCAGCAAAAGGAAGCCTCCTACATGGAGATCCTTTTTAAAAAAACTGCCCATTTTCTCTCCCCAAGGGGTCTCAGAACACCTCCACTGACACGGCAACCAACACCGGGGCGATGATCCAACGATGTGGCTTACGAGAAGTCACACTAGAAATCGCCCCCCATCAGGCCAGACAATCATTTGGGGAGTGAGCCACACCTGTAGCAAAAACCCAAAAGTATACTAAAAAATACACCCATAATGCATAGAAGAAAAATTATTTAAGAAGTGTTTCTTCATAAGGGTGGCCAAATAGCCGAGAGGCACCAATCTCCATGCATGCCATGCATGTAGCTTGCGGCCTCAAAGTATTAGATAAATACATATGTGAAAAGAAATAGTGGATAAGTGAGGGGAATTTATTAAGAATAGTTGAAAAAAACGATTGTTAAGTGATTAAGTAAAGTACTAAATTAAAAGGTCAGAATAGTATACACCGGCTCAGTTAAAAAAGTGATTAAAGTTGGATAAAGGGGATAGAGTGAGTGGGTGATTGTGAATAGCCAACAATGTGAGGATAAGGGAAGATACGTGCGGTGTATGTAAAACCGCACATAATAAAAAAAACAGGTGAAAGCCAAAAGTGCAAGAACAAAAAGTGTGACTGTGAAAAAGGGAGATACCCACAATCAAACCAAGCATAGGCGTGACAAGATAAATTCAAATTATTACCTCAAAAAGTGTAGGAGAACATATGAGGCTGCACCATGTCGCCCTATGTGATCAGACTGATTTGTGACCTAGCCCGGGATTGGCCGCAATTTGTGTCAGACTCCGTGGATAAGTATCCAATCTGAGTCAACAAGTCTGAAATACATATGTATAAAAATATATAAAAAAAAAATAGGTAATTTTGTAGATAGTTACACATAGATACACAGTGAGTATTGTTAACAAATCATAATTGTATAGGGCTGAGATGGTGCAAGCGCATATTGCTAAAAAGTGTACTTACAGTGCAAGAGCTGCAGAGATATTTGACCCACCAAATAGGAAAGCTACAAATCCAAGGTCTTTCACATGTATATATACTTACTCTGGGCGTATATTAATTATGGTGAATCAACCACAGGTACGCGTCCCCCCCAGCCGATCAGAGAGACCATGGGGCATGGCCGCCATTCGGCAGCCATGCCCCATGGTCTCTCTGATCGGCTGGGGGGGACGCGCACCTGTGGTTGATTCACCATAATTAATATACGCCCAGAGTAAGTATATATACATGTGAAAGACCTTGGATTTGTAGCTTTCCTATTTGGTGGGTCAGATATCTCTGCAGCTCTTGCACTGTAAGTACACTTTTTAGCAATATGCGCTTGCACCATCTCAGCCCTATACAATTATGATTTGTTAACAATACTCACTATGTATCTATGTGTAACTATCTACAAAATTACTTAATTTTTTTTTATATATTTTTATACATATGTATTTCAGACTTGTTGACTCAGATTGGATACTTATCCACGGAGTCTGACACAACTTGCGGCCAATCCCGGGCTAGGTCACAAATCAGTCTGATCACATAGGGCGACATGGTGCAGCCTCATATGTGCTCCTACGCTTTTTGAGGTAATAATTTGAATTTATCTTGTCACTCCTATGCTTGGTTTGATTGTGGGTATCTCCCTTTTTCACAGTCACACTTTTTGTTCTTGCACTTTTGGCTTTCACCTGTTTTCTATTATGTGCGGCTTTATATACACCGCACATATCTTCTCTTATCCTCACATTGTTGGCTATTCACAATCACCCACTCACTCTATCCCCTTTATCCAACTTTAATCACTTTTTTAACTGAGCCGGTGTATACTATTCTGACATTTTAATTTAGTACTTTACTTAATCACTTAAAAATTGTTTTTTTCAACTATTCTTAATGAATTCCCCTCACTTATCCACTATTTCTTTTCACATATGTATTTATCTAATACTTTGAGGCCGCAAGCTGCATGCATGGCATGCATGGAGATTGGTGCCTCTCGGCTATTTGGCCACCCTTATGAAGAAAAACTTCTTAAATAATTTTTCTCCTATACATTATGGGTGTATTTTTTAGTATACTTTTGGGTTTTTGCTACAGGTGTGGCTCACTCCCCGACCGATTGTCTGGCCTGATGGGGGGCGATTTCTAGTGTGACTTCTCGTAAGCCACATTGTTGGATCATCGCCCCGGTGTTGGTTGCCGTGTCAGTGGAGGTGTTCTGAGACCCCTTGGGGAGAGAAAATAGGCAGTATTTTTAGAAAGGATCTCCATGTAGGAGGCTTCCTTTTGCTGAACACACACTGTGGAGTAATTATATTACATGCATGCACTGTACATTATTTGTATTGTGCGTAATTAAGTTTTTACATATGTACCTTTATCATATATTCTTTAACAGACTGACCTCTGAAGAAGACCCCTGATATATGGGTTGAAACGCGTCAGTTTTATTTTCTGCTGTCGACATTATTTGTTTAATGTTACTATGGAAATATGTCTGTACAATGTGTGTCTAATTCTATAAATTTTCCAAGCACTTCTTACTGGAGCTCATGTTTTAACCTTCATGTTATGCGATCTTTTGTACAATAAAATATATTTACTTTTTATACAATACTGACTCAAAACTTGTATTTTGCTGCCAAAAAACCCCACCCTGGGGAAAACCTTTCATTTCTTTTATTTTTATTATCAGAGGTGAGCAGCACTTTTTCTCCTCCTTTTTGTGTCCCTTCTTTGTCATCCAAATAAAGGTGAGCTTCACTTTCAGTGACTTCCACCAAACACCTGCAACCAGGAGTACTCACTGACTCTTGACCACACATACTGGTTGGTCATATAGGGCATATAAAATATTCCTTAACCTCCTTCTTGGTCATACTTCACAGAGGGGCTGTGTGTAAAGCCAAGAAGTGAGTTAAAGTGTCCTATATGAACTTTATATGAGCAGAATGTTTGTGTAGTAATAAGGAGCTGATGAGTACCAAGATTATGAGTGTTCAGTGGCGGTCATTAAATATGGAGTGCATTTTTACTGGGATTTGATATTCAGTTGGATGTTTGAGCTACAATTGAAAAACCTGGAGGATCAGCACAGAGCTGTTTTTCAAACTAATTTGCCAGTTTGCAAGTTACAGTATTTGGCGTGATGTGATGACAGAAGTACAAGGCTCAAAGAAGCATGGGTGCCAGTAGCTAGGTAGCGGGTGTTTGGCATGAACAGAGGTGTAGTCATATGCCCTGTACACACGATCGGACATTGATCGGACATTCCGACAACAAAATCCATGGATTTTTTCCGACGGATGTCTTGCATATACACGGTCGCACAAACTTGTCGGAAAATCCAATCGTTCTGAACGCGGTGATGTAAAACACGTACGTCGGGACTATAAACGGGGCAGTAGCCAATAGCTTTCGTCTCTTAATTTATTCTGAGCATCCGTATCACTTTGTGCGTCGGATTTGTGTACACACGATCGGAAAATTTTATATCCTGCTCTCAAACTTTGTGTGTCGGAAATTCCGACGGAAAAAGTCCGATGGAGCCCACACACGATCAGAATTTCCGACAACACAATCCGATCGCACTTTTTCTGTTGGAAAATCCGACCATGTGTACAGGGCATAAGTGAGCCAGGATCATACACAGTGAGGCATCAGAGTGGACATGGAGCAGGCAGAGCATGGTCTAGTAGCAAGCCAAGGTCAGTAACAGGGAATCAGGCAAAGCAAAGTCCAGGAGCAGGCTGAGGTCAGTACCAGGGAATCAGGCAGAGAATAGTCAGTCTAGCCGAGGTCAGTATCCAGAATCCACAGAGCAAGGTCAGGAACAAGCCAGGTCGGCAACCGAAGATCAGTCAGCAAGCAGGAACACGGGTCACAGGAAAGCTGAAGAACATCTAGCGATTAGCATACACCAGGTTCTCCTTTACATAGGCAGCTTGGTGCTAATGCACATGGACGTGCATTCCGGAGCAGTAGCAGTAGCTGCACGGAAATTAGAAGTAGCTGTACGGGAATGAGCATTAGCTGCATGAGAATGAGCACTAGTTGTATTAGATTCCGGACAATATTGTTCTATTACATTGAAGTTGTAAACCCCAACAATAGACTTCTGTTATATTCACCCTTTTGCACTGTTAGATATACTATTGAAAGTGTTTTGTTATATATGAAAAGTGCAAGTGTTGATCCTGCCAGAAATTAAATGGGCTTGTTACTTCCTGTACTCTCTGCCTGTGCAGCACTTATTAGCCCAGCCCAGTTCACATTTAGGTTATACAAAAAAAAATCTTCCCGATGGTAGATGACAAGAGGGGGTGTTCTGTAGTTCTAGCACACTTCCTGTGTCTGGTGTCTGGGGTATACAGACAACCTCCTTCCAATGGTATGTAACGGAGTGCTGCCCCACTTCCTGTCTTAGAATGATAATGCATTAATATAGGAAATGTGTTACTGGCAGGGTTACCAGGTAAAAATAAAGGAAAAAGTCTGTGAAAAGGGAAACTAGCACAGTCACCTCAATTTAGGACTGGCAAACTGTAATATTTTAAATTGTGTTCTTGGGTTTAGATAACTTTGTGAGTGTTCTCTTAAGAAGGGCTCATACCTCTCAAACTATCCCTGATTTCGAGGGACTGTCCCTGATTTGGAGCAATGTCCCTCTGTCCCTCATTTGTCCCTCATTTTGGTCTGATCTATATGGTTGTATAAAAAATGCACTTTTTATCTTTCAAAAAGTGTTTCCCAGTGCTAAACCTTTCATCTGATTTCTAAATTGCTAGTAGTGGTAAAAAAAAGCACTTGTGGATATGATTAACCTTTTTTTTAGTTAATTCTCCTTTAAGGGGGTGTCGCAGGGGGCACGTCCTATGCCTACATACATTTGCTAGTAGGTGTCCCTCATTCCCATCTCAAAATGTTGGGAGGTATGGAAGGGCTTGCTGTCTGCAGGCACCAAACATAGTTACATAGTAGGTGAGGTTGAAAAAAGACACAAGTCCATCAAGTCCAACCTACAGTGGGGATTGAAAGTATTCAGACCCCCTTAAATTTTTCACTCTTTGTTATATTGCAGACATTTGCTAAAATCATTTAAGTTCATTTTTTTCCTCATTAATGTACACACAGCACCCCATATTGACAGAAAAACACAGAATTGTTGACATTTTTGCAGATTTATTAAAAAAGAAAAACTGAAATATCACATGGTCCTAAGTATTCAGATCCTTTGCTCAGTATTTAGTAGAAGCACCCTTTTGATCTAATACAGCCATGAGTCTTTTTGGGAAAGATGCAACAAGTTTTTCACACCTGGATTTGGGGATCCTCTGCCATTCCTCCTTGCAGATCCTCTCCAGTTCTGTCAGGTTGGATGGTAAACGTTGGTGGACAGCCATTTTTAGGTCTCTCAAGAGATGCTCAATTGGGTTTAAGTCAGGGCTCTGGCTGGGCCATTCAAGAACAGTCACAGTGTTGTGAAGCCACTCCTTCGTTATTTTAGCTGTGTGCTTAGGGTCATTGTCTTGTTGGAAGGTAAACCTTCGGCCCAGTCTGAGGTCCCGAGCACTCTGGAGAAGGTTTTCGTCCAGGATATCCCTGTACTTGGCCGCATTCATCTTTCTCTCGATTGCAACCAGTCGTCCTGTCCCTGCAGCTGAAAAACACCCCCACAGCATGATGCTGCCACCACCATGCTTCAGTGTTGGACAGGTGATGAGCAGTGCCTGGTTTTCTCCACACATACCACTTAGAATTAAGGCCAAAAAGTTTTATCTTGGTCTCATCAGACCAGAGAATCTTATTTCTCACCATCTTGGAGTCCTTCAGGTGTTTTTTAGCAAACCCCATGCAGGCTTTCTTGTGTCTTGCACTGAGGAGAGGCTTCCGTCGGGCCACTCTGCCATAAAGCCCCGACTGGTGGAGGGCTGCAGTGATGGTTGACTTTCTACAACTTTCTCCCATCCCCGACTGTATCTCTGGAGCTCAGTCGCAGTGATCTTTGGGTTCTTCTTTACCTCTCTCACCAAGGCTCTTCTCCCCCGATAGCTCAGTTTGGCCGGACAGCCAGCTCTAGGAAGGATTCTGGTCATCCCAAACGTCTTCTATTTAATGATTATGGAGGCCACTGTGCTCTTAGGAACCTTAAGTACAGCAGAAATTTTTTTGTAACCTTGGCCAGATCTATGCCTTGCCACAATTCTGTCTCTGAGCTCTTCGGGCAGTAAGGTCTTATATAGACAGGTGTGTGGCTTTCCTAATCAAGTCCAATCAGTATAATCAAACACAGCTGGACTCAGATGAAGGTATAGAACCAGCTCAAGGATGATCAGAAGAAATGGACAGCACCTGAGTTAAATATATGAGTGTCACAGCAAAGGATCTGAATACTTAGAACCATGTGATATTTCAGTTTTTCTTTTTTAATAAATCTGCAAAAATGTCAACAATTCTGTGTTTTTCTGTCAATATGGGGTGCTGTGTGTACATTAATGAGGGGAAAAAATGAACTTAAATGATTTTAGCAAATGGCTGCAATATAACAAAGAGTGAAAAATGTAAGGGGGTCTGAATACTTTCTGTCCCCACTGTATGTGTGTGATTAAAATGCACATAACAAAGTTGTGCATCAGTTATTGTCTTGGTGATCTCCTCCTATCTGCAGTCCCAGGCACTGGCCCAGAAGTGCATTCGAAATAAATGCTATCTTGCAAGTTCCCCGTCAATGACAACAAATGCCAAGCCACATAATTATAATGAGCTGGTTGTCAAATACTTTGGAATCCAGTTTGTCATGTAGTAAATCTGATTTATCTTTTTTTTTTTTTATTTTGGATAAAACTATAAAAAGTTCTTGCAAAACATGCAAAACATAAACATCAAATATCACATCATTACAACTAAAAGGTCACTAATCATAAAGCATTTTAAAACGTAACTGTATTTTTCTTGTTAATAAAGACTGAAGAATATGATTAGAATACTTTATACAAAGTCATTAAAATTGCAAATCACACGTTCATTGGATAGCACGCATAACAGTAAAAAATAAATTATCAGTCCCTACGCGTCTGTATATCTGCTACATAGTGGAAGCAGCCAGGGAATGATTTGAGCCTTGGGAGCCATATATTGCTTCATATACTCGATGCTGAACCTAATTACATTTTAAATAACATTGAATGAGCTAACTGATAAGGGAATTCTGACCTTAACTACTTTATGATTTATCACATAAATCAAAAACACATAAATGGCAAATCAGTTTCCAAAAATAATATTTAAAATTTCAGATCTCCTTTTTGGAACATTAGAGTGGAATGGAAGAGGGACATAACTAGATGAAATAAAGAAAAATTGTCAATGCTTTGTGAGGTTCTTACCTCAAGATTGCCCCCTAGAGGTTGTACATGACTAGACAGAAGATATAGTTGTTCCTACCAAGAGGGGGCAGAACACTTCTTACCCTTATATTATATCAGAGAAGCCTGTTGTGGCTTTACAGTATTTTCTGGCTAGCTGATACTTTATATGAGTTTTAATTATAGCTTCATTTAAGTCTTTAGCTGTTTTATTGGAACTAAGTATATAGTGTATATACAGTGGGTATATAAAAGAATCACCCCCTTTAAAATAATCACATTTTTGTTGTTTTGCAGCCTGAAATGAAAACAGACACATTTTTTGCTTTATCCAGCTGTGTTTACTGGTGCAACTTATAGCATCCAAGTGAAATAAATAACACTATCATGTCACAAAAAAAAAAAATTCAAAATCATTGAGTTGGAAAAGGGACCACCCCCTTATGTCAGTATTTTGTTGAACCACCTTTTGCTTTATTTCCAGCTTTTAGTCTATTGGAATCTAGATTTTACAATATGTGCCCACTCTTCTTTGCAGAACTGCTCAAGTTCAGTTAAATTTGATGTTGACCGTTTGTGGACTCCAATCTTAAAGTAATTCCACAGATTTTCAATGTGGTTTAAGTCTTGGCTCTGACTAGGCCATGCAAGGACATTCGCCTTTTTTCTACTTCAACCACTGTGTGCTCATTTTTGCTGTGTGCTTTGGGTCATTGTCATGTTGGAAGATGGTATTTTGCCCCATCCATTTTTCCTTCTATCCTGACAAGTGCTCCAGGTCCTGCTGCGGAGAAAAATCCATAACAGGATATTACCACCTCCATGCTTTACTGTAGGAATGGTGTTATTTGGATGGCAACTGTGAAGGGCATCACTTTGGGTGGGGGGCTTGTGTAACCCAGCTTACCTTAGAGAGCTCTGGAAACTCCTTGTCCAGCTCCCCCGGCCCTCCTATGTGTAAATCACCCTGTGTCTATTAGGGGCACAGGGTGACTGAGAACCCCAGTTGGGTCTGCACTAACCAGACTCACCGTACAACCACACTGGACTCAGCATTTACTTTTATCCCTGTTATCCTGGGTCTTATATGTGTGGTTTGTGATGAATGAAGGGGCTCTTTCACTTGGGACAGTGTAAAAAGATGGTAACAACAGGTAATTTTGAACAACCTTTCTTCTCTGCACATATGCACTTTGTGTTGGACTTTGTACTGGTAAATAAACAGTATGGGTATAGATTTTGATGAACCAATAAAGAATATTACTATATGAATGTTCATGCACTTAGCCAAGGAAATTAACTGAAGGATGATTTTTAAAACTAGTTAAAAGCTGCCTATAAAGGAACTCAGGAGCATGATATTAAAAAAAATGGTGGCGGCTTGAAATACAAAGATAGTAAAAAGGGAAAATACAGATCTACAATAGAGAAAGGATGTCTACATGGAAAAAGTAATTGTATGCTGGGAAGGTAATTAATTTTCCAATGAAGTGGAGTTGGGGTTGGTTGGAGACATAGAGATCATAGTACAGGCTAACAAGGAGTCAGAGAAATCACATGAAACACAGCAGATAGAAAATTGCCAGGATATAGATTGCTGAAGGGAATAAGCTTGTGATTCTAATAGCTACATGGTGCAAATCAAGTTTAGATAAAACATAGCAGTAGCTAGACATACAAATGAAGAGTAAGATATAATGTAAAAAAAGTAAGAAAAGTAGCATAGAAATAGTTAAAAGTTGGTTGGCAAATATGGCAAAGGACATACATTAACGAAAAGTAGATTAGCATTAGGAAAGGACTAGGGACATTTTGCACAGGGAACAAAAACAGTCATTTGGCCCTTTCATGGTAGGGATAATGTTCTAAAGGAAAAGTGCACCATGGTACCACAATTATTGGTGGTGAGTGGTTGCCAACACTGAAGCTTGGTGATAACATAACTCCGCTCTGTAGATGTGCCAGGCAGACCATGATGATGATAACAATGACAAAGAAAAATGTTACCATCTATGGGCGGCGTTACACTTGGGTAGGCTGGTGAACATGGTTTGCCAATTTTCCAGACTGACAAACATATCTTCAGTATAAAAGAGATTAAGGACTACTTGTAATAACTTGTAAGCTAAAAAGTGGAAGTTCTCAACACAGGAAGAGTTATCTTATGCCGTGTACACACGAGCGGAATGTCCGTCAGAAAAAGTCCGATGGAAGCTTTTCATCGTATTTTCCGACCGTGTGTATGCCCTATCGGACTTTTTCCATCGAAAATTCTGACAGACTTAGATAGTGAACATGTTCTAAATTTTTCCAACGGAACTAATTACTATCGGTAAAACTGCTCGTCTGTATGCTGTTCCGACGTACCAAAAACGGCGCTGCTCCGAAGCAAGTATGAGACGGAAGCGCTTGGTCTGGTAAAAGTATGGAGCTAGCACATTCCTCACGCTGCAAATTCTGTGATCTTTTAATGCAGCACATTCTTTTGTGCTTTATAATGTTAGAAGAATGAACTTGTTTTGCTGCTGATATTCACACAGAGTTCTCACAAACTGATTTCTTTATTATTTCTCGTGATCCCATGAATAATCTTTTATTATTTTAAAGCCAGATCTCCAGAATAATGTTTTGAAATATTTTTTATAGTCATGTTTTTTTTTTTTTTTTTTTTTTATTTCATCAAGATCTCCTTTTTTTTGGATCATTGCAAAATTATTTTCTAGTGATCTCCATAATATTTTTTTTTTGGTGTGTCAAGTTACCACAATAATATTATTATCATGTATTTTGTAACCTCAAGGAGGTTGATTGGTGTCCCTTGTTAATTTGACATTGTCTTTTCGAAATGTACCTGCCTACTCACAAACAATCTGTTTTATTTTAATAAAAACACATATGCAAGTATTTTCTCAAAATAAAATATCCATTTATTCTGGTTAACAAAATAAAGAGGAAGGCAAGGCTGGAGAAATGCTGGGAATTTGCAAAGCCTTTTGGCCCCAGGGCACACATCAAGTCTGTGTAAACAAAACATTTTATCCTGAGAAGTCCATATAATTTTGAGCCCAATCTGGTCCAGGACTCCCCGAGATCAGGACCAGCAGCAGATGATATCTATGTCCCCAGGCTGTGGTACTACACCAGCCTGCGTCTTCTGTCAGACCAGACTGAACCCAGGCCATCAATTTCTTCTCTTAGCTGCAACCTTCCCTCCACGCTTCCCTGCAGTCTTCACTGCAGCCTTCCTTGGAGGCTGTGGCTCTGGTGGTGGACTTGTGGCAGGAGGAGGATGGGTGAGATCATATATGTGGCTGTTCTCTGTCAGCTACCCCTTCAACCCCTTCTGAAGGCCGTTAAAAATAATTCGCTCACAGAGTAAGCATTGGCCCTCCTCCAATTTCAACAATCTTGTGGCTATATAGCAGCCATAGGCCTCTTCAGCATCAGGGGAGCCTCTGAGCACATCACTCGCTTCCCTAATGAGGCCCAATTCTGCCTCCTCCGTCCTCGTCCCCTTACTGGGCCTTTTTTTTGAAGGCATAGGGGAGGCACCTGCGATTGGGTGAGGCTTCTACTGGGGCCAGCCACCTCCTGGCTGTCACTGGGCACGGCCACCTCCTGGCTGTCACTGGGCACAGCCACCTCCTGGCTGTCACTGGGCACAGCCTCCTCCTGGCTGTCACTAGGAATGGCCTCCTCCTGCCTGCCACCTTCCAGATCTTCCTCCTGACTGAGCTCATCCTGTGTATAAAAAAGAGACAGAGTTTTAGTTTTTGCTTCATCAATCACACACAATTTTTAGCTCATGACTTGCAAATTGAATGTTAATAAATAGAAAAGACTATCATTCTGACCCCAGCATTTTTCTTTCTTGTCAAAAACATTTTGGCCACTACTGTCTATTCATATGTAAATCACTTTGTTTAAAATCATTAATTAGTTATCAATTATAACATCTAGTTAACATTATTAATATTAGGACAATAAATATGTCTACAAATAATATTACCCTGCTGGGGTTGAGGGAAGGGTGGAGGGAAGGCTGCAGGGAAGGGTAGAAAGTGATTCCCTGGCTTCAGTCTGGTCGTCCAGAAACCGCAGTTTGTTGAAGTACCACATCCTGGGTACATACACTTGAGCTGCTGCTGCTTCTGATCTGAGTGATTTCTGGATTTTATTATGCTCAATCTTGAAGCAGTATAGGCCACTGTGATGGGCCAAGTTTAAATTTTACCTTCATTTAGGACGCTCACCACTTCCGTTCGTCCCTCCTCCACACACAGATCGTACGTACGATACATGCGTGTTAGCTTGATAAAGACTGCGCATGTGTGAAACTCCGCCCACGTCCCCCGCCCCTGACATTCTTTCTGGAAGATTCCCCGCCCCTTCTCTCTTTGGCGTGCAGTAGGAGCAACATGGTGGATAAAGAGCAGGTGTGTGGTAATTCCACTAATGAGGAGGAGGAAAGCCCGGAGCCTGAAATGACCCGATCCCGGAGGAGATTATTTAAGGCCTCCAATATGGCCTTTGAAGAGATGGTGGAGATGGTGTACACCTTGCGGAGGAACGACTATGATGGGTAGTATGGACCATACCTAAACTCTAATTTGTGAAAGGCCAAGATCATGACGAAAGTTGTGAAGAGTCTGCGGCAGAATTTTGGGGTACGACACTCCAAGGAGCAAATAAGCAAACACTGGTCTGACCTGAAACTGAGGGAGCAGGATCAGTGCAGAAGAATAAAGAGAGTGCTTCTAAAAAGTAAGTAGTTGTCGTGTGTTCCTATCATTATTACTTGCAAGCTGCGCCTTGTGCTTTTCTTTAGTGCTGATTCACACAGGGGCAACACGACTTCAGTGCGACTTTGCAAGGTGACTTCAACGTGACTTCAATGTGACTTCAGCGCGACTTTAAGCAACTTACAATGCGACTTCAAGTCACCTCCAGGACAAGCGACTTTGGCTGTGGCCAATCACAGAATAATCAGCTCTCTGGGAGGGAGGGGTTTGCCTGGGTAAAATAATTTATTTTCCTGTAAATGCGCTTCAATATAGATGGAGATCCGACTTGGAGGTGACTTCCATTGAATTCTATGGGTACAGGTCGCTTAGAAGTCGCCTTGAAGTAGTACAGGAACCTTTTCTGAATGTCGGAGCCACTTCAGTAGTGTACATCTGTTTCTGTAAATATTTTTCACACATAGCAAAGAAAAGAAAATCAAATATGTATTAGTTTAACAGCAGGTATGGCGACATGACATTGTAGCTAACTATGTGACTCTCAAGGGGTCACTCCAGTCTATCCCTGTTGTCTGAGTAGTGCTCTGCCATCTTTTGGTGAATTAAGTCTATGCATTGCGTTATATACAATTTATGGTGTTCAACCCTACGGGCATAGGGGTGGCACCAATGTGGGATACTGCAATCCGGGGTTTTTTTTGTTTTTGTTTGTGTTGTTTTTCCCCTACCCCCCTCCCCCCCCACCGCTGGGGAAAGGAGGCGAGGAACACTATTAGTGTCAAGAAAGGGAAAAAGGAATAGAAAAGGGGGGAAACAGAAGTGGAAAAGTAAGAAGGGGGGAGGGGTAGGCATAGGGTTCTGGCGAGGCCGGCGGCCCACAGTCCCGAAGCCTCCGGGAACAAACTTCTATATGTACGAGTTATAGTCATCTGAGAAGCGGAACATATTCCAATGTGTCCAACGGGTGCCATGTTCCTCCTCCTTATTCCTGAGAGCAGCTGTGAGGCTCTCCATCTGCTGAATATCACAGACCCTGTTAAACCATTGTGTCACTGTTGGAGCGGACTGCTGCTTCCACATGCTGGGAATACACGCCCTAGCCGCATTCAGGAGGTGTTTCAGCAAAGATTTGCGGTACCGCTTACTAGACATTGGAGTCAGGTTCAGGAGTACTGCCGCTGGATTGTTCTGGAGAGCCACATCAGTGAGTTTGTGGATGATTTCCAGTACCTGCCTCCAGAAAGGAGTCAAGACCGGACATTCCCAGAAGATGTGGATTAACGTGCCATTTTGTGTGCCACATCTCCAGCACAGAGGACTGTGTCCCGGGAAAATGGATGCCAACACCGAGGGAGTCCTATACCATCGTGTCAGAATTTTGAAGGTAATTTCTTGGTATTTGCTACATAGAGAGGATTTATGTGCAAAGAAGAGGATTCGGGTCTTTTGGTCTTCTGTAAACGTGGTGTTCAAATCTCTCTCCCACTTTCCCAAGTATGGGGGATCCTGTTGGGACAGATGGGTTAGTAAGATGTTGTAAGATTGAGAAAGAGATTTCCGAATTGGTTCTTCACCCATGCACAGCTCCTCAAAAGGTGTGGGTTGTCTCCTAAAACCCTGAGCTTCTGGAAGAGATCTGAGAAAGTGTGACAATTGTAAGATCTTCCATCTGCCCAATATGGAGGCTCTAAAACTAGGGTATATGGTAGAAGGGTCGTTCCAACCCAAAGGCCCACAAAAGGAAGAGGCTCTAACTATATTCCGATTCGAGTGGAGCCGAAAAGACCGATCGGAAAGGCCTGGGTGGAAATCCGGGTGTCCAATTATGGGTGTCATTGGGGAAGGAAAATTAGGTTTCTCCACCATTCTGGAGCATCTGCGGAGTTCCTCCAAAGTGGCATCCCGCAGTGGGTGTGTCGGTAAAAATCTGGAAGAGCGAGTTCCACTCCAGGGTAGACCCTCAATGGGAAACGGGATCGTCTCCTGTTCTAATCCAATCCACAGTTTGTGTGATGAGTGTCTGCACCAGTCTACAATTCTGTTCATGTGCACTGCTGTGTAGTATAGAGCTGGGTCAGGTAGACCCACGCCTCCTCTCAGTTTTGGTCTTTGTAGTAGGGATCTCTTGATCCTCGGTGGTTTGCCCCGCCAGACATATCTGACAAATAACGAGTGTAACTTGCGGAAGAAGTCCCGCGGTATCCCAACAGGCAGTGCCTGGAGGAGGTAAAGCAGTCTCGGCATGATGTTCATTTTTAAGACATTGCACCTGCCGAGCTGTTGTACATTTTAAAATGGCGAATTTCATGTTTCTGGGCACAGTAATCGGTCATAGGAAACATAGTTTGCTCATTAAATATGATGTTTTAGGCAGATACAGGTTATATACATTTGGTCATGCCTATTTGTATAAAATTAAGTTTTGTACATTGCTGTCTAGATGTGTTTAGAACTAGAATGAAATGCAATCTTGATTCAGTGTAATGTAATGCCCCGTACACACGGTCGGATTTTCCGACGGAAAATGTGCGATCGGAGCGTGTTGTCGGAAAATCCGACCGTGTGTGGGCTCCATCGGACTTTGTGTGTCGGAAAATCCGATGGAAAAAGTTTGAGAGCAGGCTATAAAATTTTCTGACAACAAAATCCGATCGCGTCAATTCCATGTGTGGACAATTGCGACGCACAAAGTGCCATGCATGCTCAGAAGAAATTCCGAGATGGAACAGCTCGGTCTGTTAAAATTAGCGTTCAGAATGGATAGAGCACTTTCGTCAGGCTGCAATGTTTAAAATTGTTTAATACAGTGCACTCTATTCTTCTTTATAATGCTAGAAGAATTAAGTAGTTTTGCTGCTCATATTCACACAGACTTCTCACAAACTTATGTCTTTATTATTTATCGTGATTCCCTCAATATATTTTGATTTGTCACATCTGACAAAATTTTTTTTTTGTTTTTTTTATTTTTGTTTTGTATTTTTTTCAAGGCTGATGTTTTTTCTTTTTTTCACTCCAGAATATTTTTGTGTGTGTTTTGTGTGTCAAGTTACCACAACACGATTATTATTTTGTATTATTTAATCTCAAGGAGATTGTTTGGTGTTGGTGTCTCTTGTTAATTTCACATTGTATTTTTTAAATGTACCTGCCTCCTCACAAACAAACTGTCATTTTTGAAGGGAAACACATATAGGCGAGTATAATTGAAACAAAAATTCCTTTATTAAGGGTTCATAACCAAACAAAGAGGGAGGCAATGCTGGAGAAACAGCAGAAATTGGCGAAGACTTGGACCCCCAGGGCAGACATCAATTCTTTTACAGCAAAATTGGTGGCCTGAGGAGTCCATATATAAGGGAGTGCAGTCTGGTCCAGAAGTTCCAGAGATCATGAAAGCAGCAGATGACATGTATGTCCCCAGGCTGTGGTACTACAAGAGCCTGCATATTTTGCCAGACCAGACTGAACCCAGGTCATCACTCTCTGGTCTTCCTTCCACGCTTCCTTCCACGCTGTGGCTCTGGTGTTGGAGATGTGGCAGGAGGAGGAGTAGGACCTGGAGGAGGAGGAGAAGGAGGAGGAGGAGTAGGACCTGGAGGAGGAGGAGGAGGAGGACTATGTGTGAGGTCACAAATGTGGGTTACACATGTGATTTGGCCCCTCAAGCTCTTATTTAGAGCTTCCAAAATTAAGAACTCACACAGGAGTCATTGGCCCTCCTCCATCTGCATCATTTTGCATGCAGTTAGGCCAGCAAAGTCCTCCTCCACACTGTGGGGTGTTCTGAGGGCCTCAGTAGCCTTCCAAAAGAGGCCTATGGCAACCTCCTCCAGGTTACTCCTCTTCCTGCCACTTTTTCTTTGAAGGTGGAGGGCAGGGACCTGGGTATCGGGCAGCCTGCTTGGCCACCTCCTGGCTGAGACTTCCCTGTGTATGAAAAAGGGACATGGTTTTAGTTTTTGCTTCATCAATCACAATCATAAATTAGTACTCCAAACTAACATCTAGTTAACATCATTGATTGGACAACCAGCAATGTTTAGAAGAATGCTATACCTGGCTCAAGCTGGGCTCCTCCACATGTTGCTGCCTGGAAGGCCCAGGTTGGGCGTCAGAAGCCTCAGCTGGGGTGGAAGGAAGCGTGGAAGGAAGAGTGGAGAGTGCTGGCCTGGGTTCAGTCTGACCTGCCAGAAAATGCAGTCTGTCATAGTACCACAGCCTGGGTACATAAATGTCATCTGCTGCTCCTGATCTCTGGGAATCCTGGACCTTCTTGTGCTCCCTTAGATAAGTGCTCCTCAGGCCACCAATTAGGATCTTCAAATAGATGATGTCTGCCGTGGGGATCACCGTCTTCACAAATTCCAACAAATTATCCAGCGCTGCCTTCCCCTTTGTTTGGTTCTTATATTCAGGGTGGTTTATCTGCCACAGACAAGGCAGCTCCCTGAACATATCAATGAAGATTGGCATAAAGTCCTGATCCTTCAAGATATCCATTTTCACTGCAAGGCAAAACACAGATAGATGATTGAGGATAGATAGACCCCCCAAAAAAAGCCTCTGGCACTCTGCCTGAATTTAAAGCACAAATCACATTTAAAAACATTTTAGGGGGTGTTTTGGGTAAAGCACTACTATGGAACCTATAAAATACATTGTTAAGTGACTACATGAGGTGAATATAGCACCAGGAGACCATGCTGAGGAGGTAAGTGAAGGCAAATATGTATGAAGGACAAAAAAAATTACAGAAAAATCCAGCATGCATGAGGACAAAGGGGACATTCACAGCATATTACAATCATGGTAATTAGGGAATGAGGAAAGAAATACAATATATTATCAAACATTAAATACAATGAAATGTGATGTTAAAGGATAAAAATCTTACCTTAATATACTCCTTCTGCAGGACCTGAATGATGGCAGAACAGGTCTCTGGGATAATGATCCCCAGAGCCCGGGGGGAGATGCCTGTCAAGAAGTTCAAGTCCTGCAGGCTTCTCCCCGTCGCCAAGTACCGCAGGGTGGCGACGAGCCTCTGCTCCGGAGTGATGGCTTGCCTCATGCAGGTATCCTGCCTGCTAATATAAGGGGTCAGCAAAGCCAACAAACAGTGAAATACCGGGTCCGTCATCCAGAGAAAGTTCCTGAAATCATCAGGATTATTCTCACGGATCTCACGGAGCAAAGGCATGTGACAGAACTGGTCACGCTGGAGCAACCAATTCTTGGTCCATGAACTCCTCCCCAAACTGTTCATGGACTTGACTTGTGTCAAGGTAAGGACCCCAATTAGGATCTTCAAATAGATGATGTCTGCCGTGGGGATCACCGTCTTCACAAATTCCAACAAATTATCCAGCGCTGCCTTCCTCTTTGTTTGGTTCTTATATTCAGGGTGGTTTATCTGCCACAGACAAGGCAGCTCCCTGAACATATCAATAAAGATTGGCATAAAGTCCTGATCCTTCAAGATATCCATTTTCACTGCAAGGCAAAACACAAGACAAACCCTAATGTCAGCCTAAAGTCTTCTAAACTTGTGCAAATACAGGCCTCAGTCTAGAAGCACTATAGGCCCAATGTTAAATCTTACCTTCACTATCACGATTGGCTCCTCCGTTACTCCTTCCTCCGCTCACAGATCGTACGTACTACGCACGTGTGTTACGCTTTATAGACACTGCACATGCGTGAAACTCCGCCCGCCCCTGACGTTCTTTCTAGTCTATTCCCCGCCCCTTCTCGTTCGGCACAGTGGGGGAAGAGCACATGGTGGAGACAGAGCAGGTGTCTGATAATTACACAACGAGGAGAAGGAGAAGGAAAGCCCGGAGCCCGAAACGTCCCGATCCAGAAGGAGACGATTTAAGGCATCAAATATGTCCTTTGGGGAGATGTTGGAGATGGTTGACATCTTGAAGAGGGCCGACTATGACGGGAAGTATGGACCTTACCCCAGCCCCAATGTCCGAAAGGCCAAGATAATGGTGAAAGTGGTCAAGAGTCGGCACCGGAATTTTGGGGTACGGCGATCGAAAGATCAGCTCAGGAAGCGGTGGTCGGACCTCAAATTAAGAGAGCACGAGCAGTACAGAAGTAAGTAGTTGTGCTGTGTTCCTATTCTTTATTTTTCTTACGTTCGTGCTGCTCCATGTGCTTTTCTTAACTGTTGTACAGTTTAAAATGGCAACTTTCATGTTCATGGGCACATTATTTGTTCGTATAAAACATTGTTCGTTCGGCCTAGAAAACACCATTGTTTTGGCCATATGCATTTGCCAACATTTTTTATGGCCTACTTGTTTGAAAATAATTTGGTTGTGTAGCTGGGTTTGTAACTAGAATGAAATGCAAACTAGATTCTGTGTAAGGAGAGGACACTCAGCAGTTTTCACATCTGGACGCTGGAGCACTAGCGTGGGACACAAGAACACACAGGTGCTCCAGTGTATACTATAGGGGTGACTCCATTTGTGAAGCTTGTACTAAACAGGTAAAGTATTGAAGCTTGACAAAGGACAATAAAAATTCAACATCTTGGAACTCTGCCAAAACAGACAATTGTACCCCACTTCCAAGCAATGTTTCATATTCCTATTTCTGTCATCAAATATCTGTGTGCTAAGTATACCTATTTTTTTTTTACATAGGGGATAGAAGACTTGGAGGACACCCCTCATCCGAGGAGACCAGAGACCCCCCACCTCATGAAGAAGTGGAGACCCACCCAAGTCAAGCAGAGCAGGAGGAGGAAGGAGATGTGGTGGAAATTGTCACCACAACAGGTGAGTGTCTGCGACCACAGGCTGAGGTAAGAGATGGATGCCGGCATATTTATAATACATGGTGTTTTTTTGTTTCTATCTTTTTAGGTGATCGTGATGTTGTGGATTCAGGGCATTTCACCTCAGAAAGTGCACAGATCCTGATCGGGGAGATCATGGGGTGTAATAGGGACTTGGAAAACATCCAGAAAAGCATCAATGATGTTCAAAAAAAAATGAAGAACATCATTGATGTTTTAGGGAGAGTTTAAAACTAATCAAAGTCCCTTTGTTTTTTTGTGCTTTTTGTGAGCTAAAAATTTTTACCATTTTTTAAAATATTTGCGAAAAAGCCAAATTTTGAAGATGCACACAGTGTGTCAACATGTGCTATCTGCCATCACGGGAGATCAAGGGACGTTTTGGGGGTGCAACCCCTTCCTCAATAATAAAGTAGCTGTGAGGAAGGGGTTGCACCCACAAAACACGTCCCTTGATCCCCCGTGATGGCAGCTAGCACATGTTGACATTCGGCAATTTGTGTGCATCTTCAAAATTTGGCTTTTTCGCAAATATGTCAAAAAATGCACATGTGATTGTGCTGGTATTAAAAAGATTGTTAATCAAGAATGTGTGGATTATTGTTTCAACGCTCCAAAACTTTTGTTGTGCTCTAATTGGTGTTTTCAGTGACAATGGGGGTTATTTCCTAAGGGAAAATCCACTTTGCACTACAAGTGCAGTTTAAACTGCACTTGTAGTGCAAAGTGTCTTTGCCTTTAGTAAATAACACCCAACAGTGCTTTGTAATGTTACACAATCACCCCATTTTCAGGACTCACCACATTTCTGTCAGGGTCAGCTAAAAGAAACACAAGCAGTAAATGTCACCAAATATTTTAGTAGTTACATTTTTTTTATTTGAAAAAGGTTTCAGACATTGTCTGGCATATTGATAGCCCCCTACCCGCAAAGTATTCAAGGTATCTTAGACGGACATCACCGGCACTCAGGGGAGCAAGCCAGGACGGCCACTTTCAAGCGCCGTCAGGGTTGTTTTATTTTGAATTCCAGCCTCAGGCCCAACTGAACCAGCATAGTTGGCAGAATGTTGCCGTAAAAAGTTGTGTAGAACATAGCATGCCAGGATGATGTGATTCAGTTTGTACTCCGCCATGTGTATGGGTGTAAGAAATAAGCGGAACCGGCTGGCCAGGATTCCAAACATGTTCTCCACCACTCTTCTGGCTCTGGCCAGCTGGTAATTAAAAACCCTCTGGTCCGGGGTGAGGGTCCTCATCTGGAATGGCCGCATAAGATGGTCCCCCAACGCAAACGCTTCATCAGCAACGAAGACGAATGGGAGTCCTTCCACATTGTCTTTTGTCTTCTGGAGGTGGCAAGTCCAAGCTGCCATTCTGGAGACGCCTGTAGAACTCCGTCTGGGCTATGACTCCACCATCAGACATCCGGCCATTCTTCCCCACGTCCACATACAGGAACTTGTAAGTAGCCGACACCACCACCAACATCACAATACTATTGAACCCCTTATAGTTGAAATAGTATGACCCTGATTTGGGTGGTGGGATGATGTAGACATGTTTCCCATCAATTGCCCCTCCACAGTTAGGAAAGTCCCACCGCTGGGCAAAGTGGGAGGCCACAGTCTGCCATTCCTGTGGCGTGGAAGGAAACTGTGGAGTCAAACAACAACAAAAAATTAGTCATTTTGCATATAAATAGGGAAAGCAGATTAGACACAAACATGCTTGGCCAACATCAAGATAACATTTATTTGAGAGAGTTTTTAAAGACCAAAGTATAAGGTCCACCTATCAGATTCCCCCTCCCCCCTCTCATGGGCAATTTCTAACATTTTGTGGGGGGGGGGGAGCTCTTGGACAGGTAACCCTCTCCACTTCATTGAGAGATGAATGCCTAAATAATGTGTATTACTTTGGCCAGCCCCTCCTTACACTATTGACAGCCCACTGGACAGGTAAGAAGTGTCATAATACAAAGATATAAATACACACTGTACACATTTTAGCACATTTGGAAATTCTGCTATTACCTATCAAGATAATAATAGGATACAAAAACTTTAAACAGTACCATTTGAAAGTATACAGGCAGGCCCTTGCACTACATGCTTTGGGGAATATATCCATACATCTGACCACTAAAGAGATGGGTATAGTGTGTATGGGTTTGGCAAAGTTAGCAGATAGATGATTGAGGATAGATAGAGAATTGGTATCAGCTGACTTAGCAGTTGGGGGAGGGAGGGTTCCAAATGATTTGGGGACCCCCCCAAAAAAGCCTCTGGCACTCTGCCTGAATTTAAAGCACAAATCACATTTAAAAACATTTTAGGGGGTGTTTTGGGTAAAGCACTACTATGGAACCTATAAAATACATTGTTAAGTGACTACATGAGGTGAATATAGCACCAGGAGACCATGCTGGGGAGGTAAGTGAAGGCAAATATGTATGAAGGACAAAAAAAATTACAGAAAAATCCAGCATGCATGAGGACAAAGGGGACATTCACAGCATATTACAATCATGGTAATTAGGGAATGAGGAAAGAAATACAATATATTATCAAACATTAAATACAATAAAATGTGATGTTAAAGGATAAAAATCTTACCTTAATATACTCCTTCTGCAGGACCTGAATGATGGCAGAACAGGTCTCTGGGATAATGATCCCCAGAGCCCGGGGGGAGATGAATGTCGAGAAGTTCAAGTCCTGCAGGCTTCTCCCCGTCGCCAAGTACCGCAGGGTGGCGACGAGCCTCTGCTCTGGAGTGATGGCTTGCCTCATGCAGGTATCCTGCCTGCTAATATAAGGGGTCAGCAAAGCCAACAAACAGTGAAATACCGGGTCCGTCATCCAGAGAAAGTTCCTGAAATCATCAGGATTATTCTCACGGATCTCACGGAGCAAAGGCATGTGACAGAACTGGTCACGCTGGAGCAACCAATTCTTGGTCCATGAACTCCTCCCCACACTGTTCATGGACTTGACTTGTGTCAAGGTAAGGACCCCAACACCAAGCCCCCTCACAGCACGAACTCTACGAGGAGTACGTATACGCAACATGGCTATAAAACGGTCGGCTGCTCAGAACGAAGTAACACGCACTGAAGAACAGCAAGGCCTGTGAAGAGCGACCCGAAAAACAGTAACGAACGAACAAGAACACAATGACAAGAGTCACGCATAACTTGCTACACGCACTGAAGACCAGATACAAACCTACAAGCACAAACTGAACAGCACAAAACGATCTGAAAACCACAAGTCTGAAAAAGCACAAATCGTCTCTCACCAAACTTTTACTAACACGAGATTAGCAAAAGGAGCCCAAAGGGTGCAGCGCTTGGTTCTGAACTGGCCTTTTCTAGTCTCGTTGTACATGGTGTACATCACCGCGTTCTTGGCGATTGGAAATTCCGACAACTTTGTGCGACCGTGTGTACGCAAAACAAGTTTGAGCCAACATCCGTCTGAAAAAATCCATGGATTTTGTTGTCGGAATGTCCGATCAATGTCCGACGGTGTGTACGGGACATAAGGAGAGGACACTCAGCAGGTGTTTACACATCTGGACTCAGGAGCACTAGTGTGGGACACAAGAACAAACTTTTTCAGGTGTCCCACACAGGTAAGGTAAAAAATCATGTCTTCAGCTTGGAACTCTGCCCAAAACAGACAATTGTACCCCACTTCCCAGCAATTTTTCATATTCCCATTTCTGCACTCAAATATCTTTGTACCTTTTGTTTCATTCTCATAGGGGAGAAAAGACTTGGAGGACACCACTCAGAGGACACCAGGGACCCCCCACATCACCAAGAAGGGGAAATCAGCCCAAGACCCCCCGAGGATCTGGAGGAAGGAGAGGAGGAGGAAGTGGGTGAGATTGTCACCCAAACAAGTGAGTGTCTGACACCCCAGTTTCAGGTAATCTATGTATGCCTGCATATTTATAATACATGTTATTTAACCAATTTTTAGGTGATGTGCTGGTTGTTGAAGAGCAAGCTGAACCTTTCACAAGTGACAGCGCCCAAAGGCTCATGCACGACATCATGCTGTGGAATGGCGAAATTGACAAAAGGAAGAAACTGAATGTTATGGAACAACAAATAAAGAACATGATCGATGTGTTGGGGAGAATATAAATTGCTTTCAAATCCCATCCATTTACCCATTTGTTGTACTAAACCCAAATTTTGTTTGTACATTTTAAAAGCCAAATTTTGAAGATGCACATGGTGTGTCAACATGTGCTATCTTCCATCAGGGGATCTCAATGTACGCGTTTTGTGGGTGCAACCCCTTCCTCGTAAATCTAGTAGGTCAGAGGAAGGGGTTGCACCCCCAAAACACGTCCATTGATCCCCCATGATGGGAGATAGCACATGTTGACATTAGGCATGGGATCAGGAGGGAAATACCCATTTGGACTCCCAATTTGTGTGCATCTTCAAAATTTGGCTTTTACAGGGGTGACATCACCCCATCTTATGAAGGCAATATGAAGACATTTTTGACACTATAATGTCTGATATTGCCTTCAGTTTTTATACGTTGAACTTTGTAAGTTCCAGAGTTGTGTATGTTATGTTTTAAAACATGCCTGTTTCTAAAAAAAAAAAATTGAGAAAAAAAATATATATTTTTCTAAAAAAAATTCTAACACACATGTGGATGTTCACAGAGTACAAATTTTGAGAATCAACAATGTGTGGCTTCTTCTTTCAATGCTCAATACCAGTTTTGTAAGTAATTTTGTGATTACAGTGACAATGGGGTTTATTTAGTAAAGGAAAATCCACTTGGCACTACAAGTGCACTAGGAGAACCTAGGAGACAGCCAAAAAGAAACACAAGCAATAAAGAAATTTCAAGATTTTATCAGATCTTTTCTTTTTATTATTAGAAATTAGACATTGTCTGGCATTGCAATGGCCCCCCTACCCGTAAAATAATTAACATATTTCTCCCGAACTTCACGGGTGCTTTGGGGTGCCAAGCCAGAACGGCCAGTATCCAGGCCCATAAGAGGATTGGAAGTAAGTCCGGCCTCAGGCCCAACTGAGGTAAGATAATTGTGTGAATTTTTACGTAAAAAGTTGTGCAATATGCAGCAGCATAAGATTACGTGGTTGAGTTTATACTCCGCCATGTGTATGGCTGTCAGAAACAGGCGGAACTGGCTGGCCATTATCCCGAAGGCATTCTCCACGACTCTTCTGGCTCTGGCCAGCCAGTAGTTAAAAACCCTCCTCTCCGGGGTGAGGGTCCTCTGGGGGAATGGCCTCATCAGGTGCTCGCCCAGACCGAACGCTTCATCAGCAAGAAAGACAAATGGGAGTCCATCAATGTTGTCTGCATCAGGTGGCAATCCCAGGCCACCACTCTGGAGCCGTTGGTAAAACTCCGTCTGGGCGAAGACTCCGACATCCGGCCATTCTTCCCCACGTCCACATAGAGGAACTCATATTGTGCCGACACCACTGCCATTAACACGATACTATGAAACCCCTTATAGTTAAAATAGTATGACCCCCGAATGGGGTGGTGGCATGATGTGGAAATGCTTTCCATCTATAGCCCCTCCACAGTTGGGAAAGTCCTAACGATTGGAAAAATGGGAGGCCACAGTCTGCCATTCCTGTGGCGTTGAAGGTAACTGTGGAGTCAAAACAGAAAAAATAATATTAGTACTTTTGCACATAACATTGCAAGCAGATTGAACACAAACATTCTCGGCCAACATCAGTATAACATTTATTTTAAGGAGTATTTAAAGACAAAAATATAAGGGCCACTTATCAGATTAATCCCCCCCTCTGATGACCCATTGTAAAAATTTTAGGGGGGGTAGGGTTCGAGATGAGTTTGGGCCCCCCCAAAAAAGCCTCTGCCACTCTGTCTGAATTTAAGGACAACAATAACATTTGAACAGATTTTAGGGGGTGTTTGGGGTAAAGCACTATGATGGAGCTGACAAAATACATTGTTAAGTGGCTAGGCTATAGGTGTATATGGGCCCAGGATAGCATGCTGGGGAGGTTAGTGAAGGAAAATATGCATGTAGGCCAAAAAAGGAGCATTAAAAGTTTACAGCATGCATGGGCACAAAGGGGACATTCACAGCATATTACATTCATGGTAATTAGGGAATGATGAAAGAAATACAAAACATTAGCAAACATTAAATACAATAGAATGTGATGTTAAAGGAGAAAACTTACCTTAATATAGTCCTTCTGCAGGACCTGAATAATAGCAGAACAGGTCTCTGGGATAATGATCCCCAGAGCCTGGGGGGAGATGCCTGTCGAGAACTTGAGGTCCTGCAGGCTTCTCCCAGTCACCAAGTACCGCAACATGGCGATGAGCCTCTGCTCCGAAGTGATGGCTTGCCGCATGCAGGTATCCTGCCTGCTAATATAAGGGGTCAGCAAAGCCAACAGACGGTGAAAAATGGGGTCCGTCATCCTGAGAAAGTTCCTGAAATCATCAGGATTATTCTCCTGGATCTCACAAAGCAAAGGCATATGAGAGAATTGGTCATGCTGGAGTAACCAATTCTTGGTCCATGAACTCCTCCCCACCTTGTTTATGGACTGGGCTTGGGTCAAAGAATGAACCCCAACACCAAGCCTCCACACAGCACGAACTCTACGACGAGTACGTACACACAACATGGCTTCAAAGCGGTCGGCTGGTCAGCACGCACTAACAGATTGCACTAACAGAACGCACTGAAGAACAGCAAGGCCTGCTAAGAGCGAGCTGAAAATCAGAAACGAGTGGACAAGAACACACTGAAAAAACAGATACGAACTGTCTACATGCTCTGAAAAGCAGATACAAACCCTCAAGCACAAACTGAAGAGCAGTAACAGACTGAAAAGCACGAAAGCTGAAAAAAATCTCATCAAACTTCTACTAACACGAGATAAACACGAGATTAGCAGAAGGAGCCCAAAGGGTGGAGCGATCGCTTTTGCACTTCCTTTTTCTACTCTGCTCATCTGTAATTAAGACATTATAAGTATATGCTCCATCCCAGGATGAGGCCCTTTTGCTTTCACCACTTTGTCACCTTCATTTTTTTAGATTCATTCTAACATGACCAAATAATTAGCATTGAAAAATCAGCAGTTTAGGTGCCTTTTATTCTCTGACACCTACCCAGAGCACAGCCTAGAAGCTGCAATAAAGTTCTCAGCATTACCTTGTGCTTGGACACTATGGATAATTATTCCAACATAGCTGTGCCTAAAGCAAATTTTGTATTACATTGTTACATTAAACCTGACACACACAGATTTTGGGAGAAGGTTATTTAAATTAAATGGCTGCATGTCCCATCATTCCTTTTGTTTTGACAGATTTTCTATTAAAGAGCATAAAGGGTTGTGCTTGCATATTCTATAGTCTGTTAAGATTTGGAAATATCAAAAGTCAGTGCTGCAATATCAATCTTCTATTAAAAGGAGATTAGGCTAGATCATATAAATATGGCTGTGCATCGCCCACATAAAATAAAGCTTTCTTAGTAAATATTACTGTTACATCCAAGTAAGCATAATCTTTTTTTCATATTCTATTTTTACTGTTTATAATTCTGAGAAAAGTACTTGACAATAATCTTTCATTTCCAGTAGTTTCAAGCAACCATTTAAGCTTACAGCCACATTAGAGGTAATTAGTGTTTATGTCCCTGTTTATGCACATCATGCAGCTTCTATAATGGCTTTGACAAAGCATTTGTTATAGTATGAACAGCTTACATATCTTAGTGTGAATTTGTTTGATCTTGATCTCAAATCCAAGCCAGATAAACATCATTGCATCATCATGCCATGTAATGGTTTCAATACAAAAGACTTCAAAATCACAACAGGTTTGTTCTACCAGACTCATACAGCCCAGTTTTAGTTTTCCATCTTTTTTAATAGGAACTCAGTACAGTAATATAACATAAAAAAAAAAACAGCTCTGCAATACCACTCATGCATGCTGCACCCAAAGGGCTGTTATGTTTATAATTGGCAATATGCTGCAAGCAGAGGCATCAGATTACAATGGTGCTGTTGGCAACACCATTGGACCATGTGGGTCCCACCAAAAGGACCCACATTCCAGCGTTCTGTGGACGGACCCCGGGGATAGCAATGAACAGTAGACATGTGCAATTCGTTTAGTTGCAAATTTGTTTTTTAACAAAATTTAGACAAATTTGTTAATTTGGAAATATCCGAATTTTCGAATTTCCGAATTTTCGAATTTCCGAATTTTCCTGTATATTCATGAATTTGAAAATTCTAAATTTCGGAAATTCGAAAATTTTAAATTTGGAAATTCCTAAATTTTGGAAATTTGTAAATTCGTAAATCCAAAAATAAGAATGAAAATCCGAAAAATTAAAAAAAATGAAAATCTGAAAATAAGAACGAAAACCTGAAAATTCTAAAACCCGAAAATTCGAAAATCTGAAATAATAACTAAACAAAAAAAAAATAATAATAACAATTCCACAAGACCAAATCAAGTGCCTGTAATTATTATAGCAGCACTACTATCATAGAGTTTTATGATCAGCTTTCATGTGTATGTAGTACACATAAGTAGTAGGTAATTGACGGAAATAATAACTAACTAATAATAACTTAGCTATTACTAACTATTAAATTATAGGCATTAGAATTTCCTTTCAAATTTGGCTGTTAGTGAACGTAACGAAAAAAGAATTTATCCGAAGTTACGAATTATCTGCGATAACGAATGCCGTATCTAAACGAATGGAACGTAACAAATTAATAATAATAAATAACAATAAAAATAATAATAATAAAAATGTATTATTATTAATATAACTTATTATTATTTTGTTCCGTTCCTTTTGTTTAGATGTGGCATTCTTTTTTTCGGATAATTTGTAACTTCAGATTAATTTGTATTTGTTACGCTCACTAACAGCCAAATTTGAAAGGAAATTCCAATACCTATAATGTAATAGTTAGTTATTATTAGTTAGTTAGATAGTAAGTTATTTTGAATTTTTGGATTTTCGAATTTCCGAATTTTTGAATTTTCAAATTCCAAATTCTCAAATTTCCGAATTTTCGAATTTACGAATTCCCAATTTTAATATTTTTCCAAATTTTCGATTTTTATGAGTTTTCGAATTTTTCAAATTTTCGAATTTACGAATTATGGATTTTCAAATTTATGAATTCTCAAATTTACAAATTCTCGAATTTATGAATTTTCAAATTTATGAATTTACAAATTTTCAAATCTGTGAATTTTTGAAATTCTGAATTTCCGAAAAAAGCAATTGAAACGAAAGTGAACACATTTTTTGGCAGTGCACATGTCTAATGAACAGTGTCTGTGGGGCAGTGCTGCCAGATGGATTAGCACAGGGCTTTTTTTCTCACAGAATAGGTGCAGGAACCCTCCCCATGTCCCCCCTTTTGGCTGCCCCCACCCACCTCCAACCACCATCCCTTTTAGATAATACAAAACAAGGTATCATTTTGTGACGCTAAGTAATTTGTTTAGACTTTATTAAGGATAACAAGAAAAGCAGTCAAATAGATCCCCCCCAGCAACAAAAGATACACCCCAGCAAAAATAGATCCCTCACCAACAATAGACCCTCTGGCAGTCAGCAACACTAGACCCTCCAGCATACCCCAAAACCCCTTGTCATTACATACATTTAGTGCTGGAGGTGCTGGAGCTGCGTTCCCCTATGTTCCCGCTGAAAAACAGCCCCGGATTAGCATGGCTGCTTCCTCCACTTCTCTGCAAGCTGCCCCTCCCTTGCTGCTGTTCTGCCTATCACCCAGAACATTCCTTCTCTCCAGTTAGTGGCACCCATAGACAATCTGCCACCTCATCATTCACCCCCTCCTCAGCATTGAAACCAACTTTGCAGCAAACTCAAGCTGCTGGAAAACCACTGCTCCTTGTTGTTTCCATGCCTCTAAAGTCTTGGTGATATCTTCTTGACCAAGATTATCCTCCAGCAGCAACTCGGTAATTGTGTGATCAAAAAATTTTACAGACGCCATATTGCCAGTTGGTGGCGTTATGGTGGGAGCAGCAAGAGGAGAAGCAAAAAGAAGAGGGCACATTAGCAGCCCTCTGAAGATGTAATGACAAAACGCATCAGTACGTGACCACGCGACTCACAGCTTCAGTCAGGCAGCGTCATCCCGGGACTCATCGAGGTAGGTGGGACGATTTGAAACTCCGACCAGTGGTGAGCTGACGCTATTGACACGACAGGCTGTTTTTCTATTTTAACATTGTAAGCATAACTTGTATCAAGGGGGATTTTGTTATACAAATAAACAGTTTAATACTATGAAGAGCCTCCTTCTATATCCTTACATGGTTGTTCCCAATGGCATTTACACATCATGAACCTGGAAGATTATGATCGGTGATGGCTAAGGAGCTGAGCAGTGCAGTGAAGGAGATTAAAGGCTTTTTTCATTCTTACCTCTGGTAAGCATACACACATAAGAGGCTAGTCACGCTGTTTTTTGGTGAAGGTTTACCATCTTGCGGAAAAGCATCAAGTTCTATGTGAATTAGAAGCTGAGATTTTACCACTGCACTTACCTGCATGCATGGGACTGATTCTAAGCTGTAATTATACTACTGCTCTCACCTGCATGCAGGGGACTTACTTCAAAAGGATAACCCTACAACATAGTGTTTTACTATATTGAGTATTTTGAACTTTGGTATTATTGTATATGACTTTACAAATTTCCTTGGATTTTTTTTTAATTATTGAACCCTGTCAAGGCTTATTGTGGTTTTGGTTTTAGAGTAATTTTCTTAAGTCATTTTTTATTTCTTTTATTATTAGAATTCTAATTAACCGTATGGTTAATTATGACTGCCAATTAATGGTTAGTCATAGGTACATATAACATCATTTGAATGCGCTGTTAATACTTTCTTCTCCTAAGAAGGTATATTCATTTTAGTAGTGTTTTATTATATTATTATTTAATTATAACAGCAGCTATTAGTATACTGAAAAATTATTTCCATTTTGAGCGCTAGGGTCAGAGTCCTTGTCAGCTCAGACATCTTTATATTATATAAGCAGCAGTTAAAGAAAAATGACTACTCTGCCTTGTAGGGAAAAACCCACTAAACCTTCAACTATTTTAACGTTGTAGGCGAGAGAAAAATGAATATACATGAAATTTAAGAAAAAAAAAAAATACACAAAAAAGAGACCAGCAATGAAACAGCAGTTACAGCTGTTTCAGGAGCACATGAAAAGTAGGCCTAATAGGGCTGTTGGGATGCTGCTATTGTATTTAAGAGAAGTTACATGTAAATGTTAAAAAATCAATTATACATTCAAAATATCTACTGCCAGAATACCATGTCGCTGAAGCTGTTCATGAAAATAATACTGTTGTATAACACAACACACAGCTTAAAGGAATTTCCAAATCATTGTTTTCTGTTGCCCCTGGAAGATGTCCTTTTGGACGAAACATACA
Organism: Aquarana catesbeiana; assembly: GCF_042186555.1. NCBI lineage: Eukaryota > Metazoa > Chordata > Amphibia > Anura > Ranidae > Aquarana > Aquarana catesbeiana. Next base: position 72,435,173 of record NC_133334.1, read on the forward strand.
TAGGGCAGAGATCAGCGGTGACATCAGCACATCCATCTGGAGAGTTGACGGCTGCACGATATGTTCTTTGACATTGTTTTGCTTGTGAGTACCCATCACTTGTATTAAAAAATTGGATTAGCTCTGCGCCCTGAGCCCAACCTTTTGGCTTGAAAGAAAAAACTCATAGCAAATTGGATCATGCTTTGCTGGGGTTTTTCGCCTTCCTCTGGACAAACTGTGGGTAAAGGATTGTGTATATGGGATTGTATGATATTATCTTGTATTTATTTATTTTTATGGTTCAACTAGAGGGACTTGTGTCTTTTTTCAACCTGACTAACTTTGTAACTATGTAAACGTATGAGTCCAGTGCCCTGCACGCATCCCCGCATACAAACTAGGGGGGTGGCGCCCCTTTCCCCCCTAATGAACCAGCCGCTCCTGGTGTTGACCACATGAAATGATGTGTCCTTAGGAAAAGGGGTGTACCTGAACATATTATTGTTTGCATGGAGCATCTCTACACTAGCTAGAAGCAGAAAAAGACTGAGGTTTCAAGAATGGTTGAAGAAATATCAGCAGTCTTTGATATGCTGATGACAATTAGCTTATAGCTGAAAACATAGAGAACCTCAACAGCCTAATGAAGAAAGTTAAATAAAAGAGTAAAAAGGATTTTGGAAAATTTCAAGAAAACAAAGGCTATGGGAACAGGGAAGACAACTCATTTCAATGCTCATGATGAAGACATAGGAATAGTAGACATCATCTGACTCCTGATTAGGAATGAGTTCATCTGTCCTGGTTTGGTTTGTGGTTGTTTGGTGAATCCAGTGTGAAGTCCACAAAACTCAAATTTGTGAAAAGCCTTTTCAGAAGAATTCATGCTGTTATAGCCTCAAAAGTGATGGGGGATGCATATTCATGCCCATAATTTTGTAGTGTAATGGCCAACACATTCATGTACAGTATGTGTCATGGTCAGGTGTCCGCAGCTTTTATATTACCAAAGACCAATTGAAAATTTCAATTGAATTGAACATATTTAGTAATAAGTATTGTAACTTTATAGATAAAAGGAGGCACAAGGCTGCAGAAAGTAAAATATAGCAGGTCATATCGCTTTAATCTCGTTACTGTCATTTAAAGGCACTATTTGATTTGGAAGTGAAATGGAATGGTAAAGTCTCTGACCAATTATAATCTGATAATTTAAAACTACCTTTTAAGAAACTGTGAGTAATAAAAAATTTGCAGAAGCATTTAATGTCACTAATTGAAATGATAATAAGCTTCAATTAATGTCATGGCTGAAAGGCTCAAATTCATTCACCTTGGGCTTCACTTTTAGCTGCAGGTACAGCAGAACAGTTATGAAAAATGTTTTAGTTTTAATATGTGTGCAAAAAAAATAAAAGAGTAAAACAGTGCATTTTTATAGCCTATATCTGTTTTAGAATAAACTATTCATTTGTTGCACGAATGTCAGAAACATTCATGCATGCTGAAGAAAATGTCACCATCATTTTTTCATAAAAATAATTTTACCATCAGCTCCATATAGTGGCCAAAATAGTCTTCTGAAATACCCGAGGCTGGGTTCAAACGTATGCTGATTGGATGCAGGTTTCCCCGCATCCAATTCGCATGACAGGAGAGTGTGATCGGCTCTCCGCATTTGGAAAGGGTCCTGTGCATCCTTGGCTCCGAATCAGGTGCAAATTGAGGCAGAAATTCATACCTGATTGACACCTGATTTGGTGAACAGGGACGTACCGGACCGCCTGCTGTGAGCTGCAGCATGTGTGAACCTGGCCTTAAAGGCAGGAGGTTTTTTTATCTTAATCTATTCTTTGTATTAAGATAAAAAGCCTTCTGTGTGCAGCAGCCCACCTCAGCCCTCCTAACGCTTACCTGAGGTCCCTCTCTGTCTAGCGATGTCCACGAGTGTCTCAGCCGACTGAGATTCTCCTTCCTGATTGGCTGAGACACAGCAGTAGCACCATTGGCTCCCGCTGCTATCAATCAAAGTCAGCTAGCCAATCAGAGGGGGAGAGGGGGTGGGGCCGGGGTCGGGGCTCCATGTCTTAATGGACACAGGGAGCTGTGACTCGTCGCGGGTGCCCCAATAGCAAGCTGCTTGCTGTGGGGGCACATGACAGGAGCGAGGGGCCAGGAGCACAGAAGAGGGACCAGAAAAGAGAAGGATCCGGGCTGCTCTGTGCAAATTGACTGCAACAGAGCAGGTAAGTATGACATGTTTATTACTTTTATATGAAAAAAAACAAGACTTTACAATCACTTTAATAAGAAAACTATACAGTATATCATTTTGCCCACTAGATGGTGTTGAGGATACCAGAATTAATCTACGTTTTTAGATAAAGATAAAAGAAAAATTCCTTATTTTCCCCGGAGATGAAGTGGAAGGAACAAGAGTAAGGACTAAAAACAGCTTCTATTGGAAGAGGGCCCATGGTGCAAAACCCCCTATTAAAAAATTAATTTGTTTGCTGTTCTCTAGAATTGTACTTGAAGTTGGATTCATGGCTTCTGTCCTTTTTTATGTGGGTATCTGAACAGGATAACTAGAGGATACAAAAACAGCTGCAGGACACTTACAATATGGACACTGTATAGACATTTTTAAGGTCATTAAATAGGCTTGCTAATGCACCACAATGGGCCTACAAATAGACCTGCATCATTTTTGCCAATGCAGCACACCACATTGTATGGCAATGCGTGTATGTAAAAATGTTTAAAAAATTATTAAATTAAAATGAATTAAAAAAAAAAATAATATTTAAACAAAAAAAATGTAAATGTGCCGTGGCGCGCTATAAGCGTCTCCCTGGTAGGGGCCTCAGTGCAATCATTTTTTCAAATAATCTATTTCATTGCCATTTATTTAGGTCATGTTCACGTTTTGTGAAGCGGGACTGAGCGTTTCTGCTTTGTGATTTGTGTTGCTCGATTTTCACATGATTTTTCGTGTGGGACATTGTGCAGGCCATTCACTTCAATGGGCTGTCTTATGTAAGTTTGTTGCCCAAATAAAGTTCCTGCTACAATTTTTAAACACACATTTTGCCATGATTGCTTATTTGTAAGATTAATGAGAGTGAAGGGGTGAAAAAAATATACCTATATTGTGCTGCAGTTTCCTTTCTCCTTTTAGAAAGAAAAACTAAAATAGAATTAAAACCGAAGTAAAAGAAACCTGGTGCACAAGCATATTTAAATCTAAATAATCTCCAAACATCATTTCTATTCTTTACTCATCGACCCCTCCATCCTTCACCTCATTCCAGTAATGGGAGCTATCATAATAACATAATACCAGTGATAAAGTATCTAATCAATGTATTCTTAACAGTGTTTTTATCACCTCTATGGTTAGTTAACTGATAATAGAAGACAAACTACAAGAACTAAAAGCAGATGCTTCGGCAATATCAGTATTAAATTAGAATGTAAAGAACAGAGGTAATGAGGTGTGAGGATATTGTCAGGGAGGGAGGAAATAGTAGAACGCATCCCCTTCTTAGAGGGTGCAAAGCCCAGATGTGTCTTGCAAAAATGACACTTTTTTTTATTTTTCTAAATTTCTCTCTAAATTATATTGATCATCTCCTTCCATACTCTCCCCGTCCCATCTAAAAGGCATGCAGGTGACCAGGGTAACTTTGACAACATCATAACGTACAACATAAAAAAGGGTTGGGAGCTCCTGGGACATTCTTGTCAGCAGAACAAAAACCAGCTATCAGCCAAAGCAGGTAACCTTTTGTATCAATGCTCTTGCTCTTTTTCTCTAGCACCTGTCCCTTAAAGTGGTAGTAAACCACATTTTGTTTTTCAAACCATGTAAGACAATTGCATAATGTGCTAGTATATACATACTAGCACATTATGAAATACTTACCTTAGAACGAAGCCTTCCAGCAGCACGCTGTCATAGCTTCCATGTATGTATGCGCTTCCATCTTCAACCGGTCTTCCTTTGAGATTCCTGTCCTCCGGCGTCTGATTGGCCACGCTGCAATGACGTCACTCCTGTTCATGTGCGCAGGAGTCATGGACCACGGCACGGAGCTCCGAAGGGACGGCATGGGTATGCTGTCCCTTCAGAGCGCATGCGCTGGTGACATCATCGGTGCATGCAGTGTGAATATCTCCTAAACAGTGCAAGTTTAGAAGATATTCACTGTACCTACAGGTAAACTTTATTATAGGCTTACCTTTAGGACAAGTTTACAAACAGGGTTTACTTTCACTTTAATTTGCATCGCTCCTGTGTAAAATGGACTTTGGGAAAGACACAATATTGGTTATTTCTTTTTTGTTTACAAACTCTTTTTATTTGGTACAAAGTAATAGTACAAAAAGCTTTTGTCAAATGCCGTAAAAAGTACAATAAAAGTAATCTATACATCGAGATTAAGAAAATATATTGTGTGGATATTGAAAGAAATATATATATATATATTTTTTAAATAATATACATATATTATATTATTCATTGAGCTCCAGTATTTGGTAAAATTATTCAGGGTTGAAAAATAGATTGGCAAGATTAAGCCATGGGTCCCAATATTGGTTATTTCAAGGTGTAAGAGAGAACATTTGCCATAGGCATTGTAAAAGTCACAAGATACACTGCTGGATTGACAAGCAAGCATCTTCTTGAAGTTTCATAACCCGAATCTCTATATTGTGCAAATCAGGACCAGAGATGACTTGATACCACTCTTGCCCATTCCTTCCTGTACTGGTACCTCCTTATTGGACAGTGAGGCTTCCTATAATATCTAGTGGCCAATAGAAAGACATGTGGTGTGAGCAAAAACCATGACTGCCCAGCAGGGCCGGGGCAAGGGGTGGGTGAGAGGGGTAGCTGCCTTGGGCGCAATGGATTACTGTAGGGATGGGGGTGCCTTTCTTCTGTTACAAGGCTGACAGGAGTAGTTATGACTTTTGACGAGCGAGTGACTGCTGAGCGTATTATCTCCTAAGCTTGCACACCATAAATGGGGGGGGGGATCGGCACCTTTGCCCTGGGTGCTGGATGATCTTGTCCTCTGTTCTAATTTGAATAGTAGACTAATGCTGTTTTTGGGACTTCTGTGACATTCTTGTAATGAACTGGTCGTCTGTGCATTAGCCAATCCAGCAGCCAGTATATCGTTTTTATATTTCAGTGATTCTGATCTCACCCTGCCTCTTTCAGCCACTTCCTAAATACTCATCTCAGCATCAACTCTAAATAAAAGGGTGAAAGAGTGATGATGCAATAACACAACTGAGAGACAGGTGACTCTGTCTGAATTGTTTGAAAAAGGATCTTTGTGGCAGGTCTTTAAGTATTATTTTTAGCTGCATATTTAAAAAGATTAAAAAAAAAAAAACTTTTTTGGCCCAATGCCACTTCTTGTGTGGCCCTCGGGGGGGGCAATTTTACCTTGCCTGGATGCTTGCTCAGGTCAGTAAAGTCAGTAAAGCTAAAATAAAGGTTTTGTTTCTTTCCACTATTATACTTTTTTCTGTGCTACCCAGCCTTTTTTGTTTTTTTATGTTTTTTTCTTCAGCATAATGACCCCCCTATGCTGGGAGAAATATCAAATTTGACACAAATAATTTTTATGGGACTGTATGGAACACAAATATGGAAACACTGATTTGTAATAGCAATGTCATACAGTGTGTTTCCTGTCTGATACCCCTTTTTTGAAAAACTCTTATAGTATGTTTCAGGCTTTGACTATCGCTTTTAGCAAGCCTGTAGTCCCCTGCTGCATGTCTAAAAGATTTTTGTTAAAACACATTCTCTGTATTTATGTGCAGCCCTTCTGTAATGTGAGGAGTCCTAGATGCGGTCCCTGTATCAAGAAGGTTGACCACCACTGATCTAGTGAGAAAGGAATAAGCAAAATATTTGCCATATTCCTTGTTCCTCCACCCAGCTTCTTCTCCGGATAGGATACACATATTTGCCTTCTTAGAGAGACTCCACCATATTGTGTGTAGCACCCTCCTAGTCTAGAATAGGCTGCTAGGAAAATTTAGTTTAGCTCCTCTGTAAATTGCTTAGGGCTGCTCAGTGTTTCACAGGCTGCTGTTTTGCTACTTCCCCCATCTTCTAGAGGCTTCCAGCAGCATACTGGGAAGGAGGTCAGGACAAGCAGCCTGAATATATTAATGGGACTCTATCCAATCCCTGGGGAGCTGTGCCCAGAAGGTGGGAGGAGTCCATAAATTGAGGCATGGGCAGTCAGGACTGTGTTCCTGGATCCAGTCCTGCAGGAGTAGACCCCTGTGCAGGGGCTCTGCCCCTAGGGACAGGGGAGCTGGGACGCCAGTGTGAAGACATTTAGGTCCCAGCTAGGCTTAACTGGGGGCCTACCGAAGATCCATTGTCCAGGGATTGAGCTGGGGAGTAAGCTCACTGGAGGGAGCCAGGAGGAAGTTGGTGGGAAGGAGTCCAACTGTCCTGCAGTGGTGTGAGTCTACATCTTCTTCACTAGGAAGAGCCTGTGGATATTGGCAGGACGCAACAAGTGATTCTGTGGATAAATGACTTAATGACCCCTCTATGCTGAAGTGAAAGTGTGTAGCTTTTAACCTCCTTAGGAAGTACAAGTCACTACCAGTATGCAGCCAGCAGTATGAGAAGAACAGTCATTATTGCAGTCAGCAGTGTGGTAAGCACAGTTAGCAGTGCCCAAGTTGTTTCAGTTGCAGTTCACTAGGGGTATCCCATGCTCCATACCCCCCGCCCAAGTTCCTGTTCCAATAAAAACCCTAAAAAGAACCACTAGGCTGTTTTCTGAGCCAGTGAAAGAAGAAAAAAATGTGGTGTGCCTTGTTGTGTGTGCTACCAAGCCGGGAAATAGGACCCTTTTCACCAGAGGCTCTGGTGGAGAGCACAACATAGTACTTTTTTGTACTAACTAGAATTGAACCATATGTTTTGGAACCAGAAGTCCCATTGAAGTCAAAGGCAATCCAAACCAGGATCCAAAACATAGTATTTCAGAGCATCAAATGGTTCAAAATTATGTAGCATGGTTTAGAAAGCTCTTGGCAGCCCTGCTGGGTCAACAAAATGGAAAGGCAAGCAGTCTGGGGAAATCAGAAAAAAACTAGAAGGAGCCTTGGAAACCTTACAAAAATTATACCAGAGATATTAAGATAGATGGGTGAGACATGGCGGCATTGACAGTCAAGCTACAGCTGCTTAGACAACAGCTGGAGCATATATAAGCAACTTCAGTGGTTTGGGAAACTGAACTGTCATAGATAACACTAAATCTGGATTTAGCTTGGGATATCCAACCTGATCAAATCTGGCGTGTCTGCAAATTTTAAAGTGGTTATAAACCCACTTTGAAAAAAAACTGCAAGACAAAGGCATAATGAGCTAGTATGCATAGCATACTAGCTCATTATGTAATACTCACCTGAGATCAAAGCCCTTGCTGCGATGCCCGTACACAGTGACCGGTGACATCACTCCTGGGGGTTACCTCCGGGTATCGCGGCTACAGCGATATGATTGGCCGGAGCCACGATGACGTCACTCCTGCGTATATGTGCAGGAGCAGCCGGTAACGGCACACTCACTGAAGCAACGGCACTTACGTGCCGTTGCTGCAGTTTGCTTCGGTGCGCATGTGCCGATGATGTCGGCACATGCAAATACAGGGGATATCTCTTAAACCAGAGATATGCAATTAGCGGACCTCCAGCAGCTGCAGAACTACAAGTCCCATGGGGCATAGCAAGACTCTGACAGTCACAAGCATGACACCCAGAGGCAGAGGCATGATGGGACTTATAGTTTTGCAACAGCTGGAGGTCCGCTAATTGCATATCCCTGTCCTAAACCGTGAAGGGTAGCTACAGGTACGCCTTATTATAGGCTTACCTGTAGTAAAAAGTGGTCTGGAAGGGTTTACAACCACTTTAAGATCAATTGCTGTAACATATTTGTATAAAACAGGTCAAGCAATGACTTGATCTGTTTAATATACTGTAATAACCAGTAAAAATAATGAATACCTAAAGAGTTGCATATAATGCAGTAGTTGCATTCCCTATGCAGTAAGTATTATATACATGTCTAGAACAGAAGATCACACTGCAGATCTCCACTCTGATTGATTAGCAGGTTCTGGATAGATGCACACATTTCAGGATAATTAAACCACAAATCTGAATGAATTGCGAGACTTGCTCTTGCCATAAAAATGTTCTGAGCAATTCAGCTTTGTAAATATATATGTGTTATAACTGCATGTATACTGATTTAATGCAGTTGGTGTAAGACCAGATGAGGCTCATGCAAGCGATTACATAATGTAAAAACAAAGCAACGCTAAGCACATGTCATATGGACATAAGCAAATGTTAAGACTGAAAAACCACTTAGGCTCTGTCCACATATATGCAGTGTGGGAAACCCAGCGAATCCTGTGTGTTTTCTGCACTGCATTGAAATCACACAGCATTCATGCTAACCACAGCAGGTGTCGATGTTAAGTTAATGACACCCCAAAATGGTTCGCAAAATGCAATGGAATTGACAGAATAAAATTGCATAGGTGTGAACACTCATTGGATCAGATTCCAGTGCAGGAAAAAAAAAGTCCTGCACCTCTTTTTGTTTGGATGTGGTGCGATTTGAGCCATACAAATAAATGGCCCAAATTGCACCGCACAGACATTGCATGTGATTTGCACAGGAATGTGGTGCGATTCCTGTGCAAATCACATGCGATGTGCCACACCGCATACAGTCAGGTCCATAAATATTGGAACATCGACACAATTCTAATCTTTTTGGCTCTATACACCACCACAATGAATTTGAAATGAAACAAACAAGATGTGCTTTAACTGCAGACTTTCAGCTTTAATTTGAGGGTATTTACATCTAAATCAGGTGAACGGTGTAGGAATTACAACAGTTTGTATATGTGCCTCCCACTTTTTAAGGGACCAAAAGTAATGGGACAGATTAACAATCTTCCATCAAACTTTCACTTTTTAATACTTGGTTGCAAATCCTTTGCAGTCAATTACAGCCTGAAGTCTGGAACGCATAGACATCACCAGATGCTGGGTTTCATCCCTGGTGATGCTCTGTCAGGCCTCTACTGCAACTGTCTTCAGTTCCTGCTTGTTCTTGGGGCATTTTTTCTTCAGTTTTGTCTTCAGCAAGTGAAATGCATGCTCAATCGGATTCAGGTCAGGTGATTGACTTGGCCATTACATAACATTCCACTTCTTTCCCTTAAAAAACTCTTTGGTTGCTTTTGCAGTATGCTTCAGGTCATTGTCCATCTGCACTGTGAAGCGCCGTCCAATGAGTTCTGAAGCATTTTGCTGAATATGAGAAGATAATATTGCCCGAAACACTTCAGAATTCATCTTGCTGCTTTTATCAGCAGTCACATCATCAATAAGTACAAGAGAACCAGTTCCATTGGCAGCCATACATGCCCACACCATGACACTACCACCATGCTTCACTGATTAGGTGGTATGCTTTGGATCATGAGCAGTTCCTTTCCTTCTCCATACTCTTTTCTTCCCATCACTCTGGTACAAGTTGATCTTGGTCTCATCTGTCCATAGGATGTTGTTCCAGAACTGTGAAGGCTTTTTTAGATGTTGTTTGGCAAACTCTAATCTGGCCTTCCTGTTTTTGAGGCTCACCAATGGTTTACATCTTGTGGTGAACCCTCTGCATTCACTCTGGTGAAGTCCTCTCTTGATTGTTGACTTTGACACACACATACACCTATCTCCTGGAGAGTGTTCTTGATCTGGCCAACTGTTGTGAAGGGTGTTTTCTTCACCAGGGAAAGAATTCTTCGGTCATCCACCACAGTTGTTTTCTGTGGTCTTCCGGGTCTTTTGGTGTTGCTGAGCTCACTGGTGCGTTCTTTCTTTTTAAGGATGTTCCAAACAGTTGATTTGGCCACACCTAAAGTTTTTGCTATCTCTCTGATGGGTTTGTTTTGTTTTTTTCAGCCTAATGATGGCTTGCTTCACTGATAGTGACAGCTCTTTGGATCTTTCATTGAGAGTTGACAGCAACAGATTCCAAATGAAAATAACACACTTGAAAAGAACTCTGGACCTTTTATCTGCTCCTTGTAAATGGGATAATGAGGGAATAACACACACCTGGCCATGGAACAGCTGAGCAGCCAATTGTCCTATTACTTTTGGTCCCTTAAAAAGTGGGAGGCACATATACAAACTGTTGTAATTCCTACACCGTTCACCTGATTTGGATGTAAATACCCTTGAATGAAAGCTGAAAGTCTTCAGTTAAAGCACATCTTGTTTGTTTCATTTCAAATCCATTGTGGTGGTGTATAGAGCCGAAAAGATTAGAATTGTGTCAATGTCCCATTATTTATGGACCTTACTGTATATGTGAAACAAGCCTTAACAGCTTCACGACCGCCCACCGTAGATATACTGCTGCAGGGCGGCCACTCTGTGCCAGATCACGAACCTATTACGTGATCTAACACTTCCGGGTCTGGGGTGCACGTGCGCGCCACCCGCGACCCACTGCTGCTGCGATCACACACAGCGGGAGCCCAGCGACAGGTACCGTGGACTTGATATCCGCCGGCACCCGCTGATTACACAAGATACAGGCAGAATGACAATCTGCCTACGTAAACAAGGCAGACTGTCATTCTGTCAGACGGGAAGGCATTGATTCTGTGTTTCTGCAAAGCAAGAACATGGATCTTTGCCTTCCCCTAGTCAAAGTACCTCCCCCACAGTGAGTAAGCACAACTTAGGCACACAGTTAAGCCTTTGATTGTCCCTGATGTTAACCCCTTCCCAGCACAGTTCCAGTGTCCTTTGTACAGTGACAGTGCATATTTTTTAAGCACTGATCACTGTAATAATGTCACTGGTCCCCAAAAAGTGTCAAAAGTGTCAGTTAGGTGTCTGATTTGTCCATCCCAATATCGCAGTCCTGCTATAAGTCACTGATCGCCACCATTACTAGTAAAAAATATAAAAAAAAAAATATCACATAGTTTGTAAATGCTATAACTTTTGCACAAAGCGCAATATACACTTATTGGGATTGTATTTACCAAAAATATGTAGCAGAATACATATTGGCCTACATTTATGAAGAAATTAGATTTTTTACGTTTTATTTATTGGATGTTTTATAGCAGGAAGTAGTGTTTTTTTATTTCAAAATGGTCGGTCTCTTTTTGTTTATAGCGCAAAAAATTAAAAAAGCAGTGGTGATCAAATGCCACCAAAAGAAAGCTCTATTTGTGCGAAAAAGAAGACAAAAATGTGGGCCAAAGCGTGGAGTCCTTTCCCCTTCCCCCTTCTTTTTTTCTTCCCATACTTTTTCGTTCCTTTGGTTTAGTGATCGAGCGGGTTGGACTGCATAATTTTGCAGATGTAGGGGATTGAGCATCCTCTTTTGCTGGTTGGGTGGATTGGTGTTCCCTACCGCGAAGGACACACTTTGAACTCCTTTAAATTACATTGATATCATACTATAGAAGGACATCCTGTGACTTCTAAGAATTAGTCAGTTTCACAGTTTATTTGTAAACTAGACAGACTGTAGGTAACAGAGCATAAAGTATATAGACTGTGGTTATATGCCTCTGATAATTGCGATGACAGAAGTCTCAGGAGGCATGGCCCTTTTGCCAATGCAGATTGTTGGAACGTGTCATTTGTTTGGTACTAATACAGTTATAATGTATAACCTTCTGCCTTTGTATTATATATGTAACCTATACTGTGGAGGTTGTGTACAGTTCAAAACCAATGTTGGGACCTCTTTTATTTTTATTTTTGTTGATGAAAAACCTTTAATGAAAATGGTGCAACAGAAAAAAGGACAAAAATGTTATTTGGGTACAGTGTCACGAGACCACGCAATTGTCAGTTAAAGTAACGTGCCGTATCGCAAAAAAATGGCCTGGTAATGAAGGTGCGTAAATCTTCCTGAGCTGAAGTGGTTAAAAGAGAGTCAGGCTGCATGCTTATCCACCATTCAGAAAAAGCCTTGTATTTTTATCAAAGAATACAAGGCTTCCTTTGATTGGCTGTGGTAAAGAGGCATGAGATAATGTCACCATTTCCACCTTGGCCAACCAGAGGATGCCTTGTATCCATTGATAAAAAAGCAAGGCTTCTCCTAAAAGGTGTAGAAGCTCTCATCCGACTCTCTTTAAGAAGTAGGGAAGTTGACTGTACTGCTCCTGAAACACAGCACTGCTTATGTTATGTATCTAATGCTACTACATTACAGTATAGTACACCACACACAGCAACCTCTTCATTATGTAATGGAAATATTTTGTTTGGGCCATCTTAGAACTAGAATTCTCCTTTAAACCAACAAAAAAACCTGCTACCTACTTATAACCATACCTGTCAATCAAAATGCCCACCCATGCTCTTGTGCACATCCAAATGCATGCCCAGCCTCAATAATGTTCACGGGGGAGAATTGTTAACTCAGCAAGGACGTTAACTCAATAAATACCGGCTATTTACATTTACATGGCATTCTTAGCATTTATATGACCAGAGAAAATCCTGATCTTTTGATTCATGTAAAAGCACCACCTAACAAGTAGCTTTTTTACACATTACACTTGAAATGCTCAAACGTAGTCATCATCCATTTCAAAAATCCATCTAATACCTATTTGTCCCTGTGATCGTTACAGGATTTAGGTATAAATCCTCATTTCAAGATTCCAAACAGCTGCTTACCCCTCATTTTTATAATTACTAGCCGTGAATCCGAATGAATCTGCTAACGGAATCGATATTAATCCACTTACTCAAGGCTTAGCACTGCTTTTTCTTCAGTAGAAAATAATTGTACCCATAAGGTTTTCCAGCTTAATAATGATGTGACAATATACCGGCTCTGCAGAAAAGGCAACCGTACATCTTGGATATTAGGCAGACTGCGAGTATTAATAAATTACAAGATTGATTGAATTTTTGAAGTGAGAGCTAAGAATTCAGTCTGCATTTAAAAGGACTGTGTGTTTTTATTGCTGTCGGCAAGGTCCGCTCTAAAGAATTTTTCATCACTGGGTATGGTTTTTTCTTTCTTTTCATTGTGTTTTGTTGCAAAGGACAAAGGCGAGAGGTACTACAGCATTCATTTTGTGCAATGCTAAATATTGACAAGCTGCTTTTATGTGAAGCTGTTGATGTTGTCTATAATTTAAGCTGTGTGGGAAAAGGGTTAACCTGGGTCTCCTTCAGAGAGAAAAAGAAAATACAAATGCACACTATGTTGTCAAAGGTATTGAGACACCTGTGTTTACACGCACATGAACTTTAATGGCATCCCAGTCTTAGTCCGTAGGGTTCAAGATTGAGTTGGCCCACCCTTTGCAGCTTTAACAGCTTCAGCTCTTCTGGGAAGGCTGTTCACAAGGTTTAGGAGTGCATCTATAGGAATGTTCGACCATTCTTCCAGAAGTGCATTTGTAAGGTCAGGCACTGATGTTGCACGAGAAGACCTGACTCGCAGGTCTTCTCGTCCCAAAGGTGTTCTATCAGGTTGAGGTCAGGACTCCGTGCAGGCCAGCCAAGTTCTTTCACCCCAAACTCGCTCATCCATGTCTTTATGGACCATGCTCCGCTCCAAAAAATGTTCTGAAGCTTCTTTGGATGTTTGTTGTGCATACGCAAGCCCTTTCAAGTGAATCGGCTGCCCTATGAGCGATGAACAGATACACTCCAAAACGCATGCAAAAAAATAAATAAAATGCTAGCAGGTACCTACACTCAGATTTGAACCTAGCCTATAAAAAAAAGAAGATGCATGGAATCTCCCAGAACCCCTCATTACAATAATATTATGAACTTTTTAATATATGGACTTTTTGATCACCATTTTTTAGTTTTTTATATGTGTAATAGTTGAATACCACCTTTATATATATATAATTATATAAATGTATATTGGCGTGACACTCTAGGGGTCTCCAAACTATGGCCCCAATGCGCGTGTGTCCCCTGGAAAATGCCGCATCTCGGAACGGCAGGAGGGCACTGTGATTTGCCCTCCTGATCCGCATGATGGCTTTGTCTAATCACAGCTATCGTGTTGTAAACAGCGGGGGAGGGGAGACATTTGACAGGGGGTCGCGCGGCTGCTTCCCCACGCAGCAGCGCGATCCCCATCTGCTTGTGCCCCCCCAGGGACAGGAGAGTTGTACATGACAGGAGGGCTCTGTGACTGGCCCTCCTGATTGTGGCTCTCATCTCTTCCTCTCCTCACACAGAGCCTGTCAGTGAGGAGAGGAAGAGAGATCTGTGCTGCAGCCAGGAGATCAGTGAGTTTTTAGCTGTTAGTCTGCTGTTTACCCACTGATCACCCAGCTAGTGTCCCCAAAACACAGTGTCCACAAAACAGTGAAAACACCTGTCATACAGCTGTCCCAGTTAACATCTGCCCATCAACAGCTGGCACATCAGCCGCCCATCATCTGGCACAGCTGCCCACCATCTGGCACTGCCGTCCGCCATCTGACACATTTGCCGCCCACCATCTGGCACATCTGCCGCCCACCATCTGACACATCTGCCCACCAACATCAGGCTCATCTGCCCGCCAACATGGCTAAAAGATTCTACAGCGCCGAGGAGGCTTTCCAGATAATCCAGAGTAAGTCAGCGGGGAACTCTCTCTGTCAGACTCGGATAGCGACTATGAGCCAGTGGAAAGCAGTGGCTCCGAAATGGAAACTAAGGAGGATAGAATCCTAACAAGGAGAATCGGGAGATATGAGCAGACGCAGACATCCACCACCAGCGCAGCACTCCAGGGCTTCCACCAGCAGGCATCCACCAGCAGCGCAACACTCCAGGATGATATGCAGGCATCCACCAGCAGTGCAGCACTCCGGGATAGGCAGGCATCCACCAGCAGTTTTGCAACCTTCTTAGAGGATAGGCCAGATGCTAGCAACGGAGCATCCCATCAACAACGAGGCAGGGCCCATACTAGCCTCCCAGATGTTCTACTGTATCTAACATGGCTGCCAGAGACATCAGTATAACATGTAATTCCCCTTTTTACAGCCCAGCCAGGCCCTCAGATACAGTCGAAAAATGTAACCCCAATTTATTATTTTCACTTATTTTTTACCAATGATCTCCTAAATTACATTGTGGAGCAATGTAATCTATATGCCAGCCAACAATCTAAATTCTTTATATGCCCCTCCTTTTGTTTGGAAACCCTCACCGTGGAAGAATTAAAAATTTTCCTTGGCCTAACCCTCAACATGGGGCTGACAAAAAAAATGAACTCCATGTCTACTGATCTACCCAACCTATCCACCACATGCCAGTCTATTCGTCATTGATGCCCAGAAGCCGTTACGAGATGATTATGAGGTTTTTACATTTCAACAACAATGCCCAATGCTTCCCTCGAAATCATCCCAATTATGATAAATTATTCAAAATTCGGCCCCTAATCATTTTTTTTGCGCCAGCTTCAAGCAGATGTTCACCCCTGATATAAATATTTGTGTAGATGAATCCCTAGTACACTTCACTGGAAGACTTGGAATAAAGCAATACCTCCCCAGTAAAAGAGCCAGATGTGGGGTAAAATTCTATAAGGCAAGTGACAGGGCCACGGGTTGCACATATGATTTTATCATTTATGAGGGAAAAGACAGACAGCTAAACCCCCCTGGATGCCCTACCTACATGAGAACAAGTGGCAAAATTGTCTGTCAGCTGATCGAACCATTGCTTGGGAAAAGTTAGCACCTACTGTATATGTAGGCAATTTCTACACAAGTCTCCCACTTTTCCGCCATCTGTACCAAAAGAAGACTGTGGCCTGTGGGACAGCACGGACCAACCGCAAACACTTCCCACAGAGATTCGCCAAGAAATTGAAACAAGGTGAAATGGCCAGTATGCGGACCGAAGAGTTACTAGCGCTGAAGTGGAGAGATAAAAAGAGATGTCTACATCCTTTCCACAATGCATGATGACACCTTGGTGGAACTGCAGAGAAGAAAAGGCTCCATCCAGAAGCCAAAATGTGTGAATGAGTATAACCTTTACATGGGGGGGGGTAGCTCTACTTGGCCACCAGAAGAACACTGTTTTGGTACAAGAAAGTCACCATTTATTTGATGCAAATAGCCCTGTTTAATTCGTATATTATTTTTTCTAAGTGCACCCAAAGTTCCCTAACCTATCTAAAATTCCAAGAAGAGGTTATCACAGCCCTTCTCTATCCCCATGGCCAAGCCCCTCAACTAATTTGCTCCAATACATTATCCAGACACCATGAAAGGCACTTTCCCTCTCCCTCCCTCTTACCCAATTGGTTGTGACACCCAATACTACTGTCCCCAATGTCCCTCCCAGCCAGGCCTCTGTATCAGAGAGTGCTATCGGAGCTATCATACTTCACTATCTGCCATTTCTGTGAATGACCCGGACTGTTAACGACTATGCCTCTGCCAAACATGTTTCTGCTTTCAACGTGAATTGACCTCGGCCTATTAAATGACCATGCTTTTTGCCTGCCTCCTGAACGGATCATTTGCCCTGCCACTGTACAGCACAGGGGTCTCACATACGTGAGCGGCTCCAGAAAAGGTTTTCCGAGTGGAGAAAACATTTTTCTACGGGTTTTTTAGTTTTCTCGGATTAGGGTCTGGAGACTCGGAGGCTTCGTAGAGATTTGGGTGGGAAGAAGCCTCTATTCCTGTCCTCAGGTCTTACCTGACCAAGGCCTAAATGTTATAGTGCTGCCTGCTGCCATCTGAACTGGCCATGCCTTTGCCTGCCACCTGAACTGGCCATGCCTTTGCCTGCCACCTGAACTGGCCATGCCTTTGCCTGTCACCTGAACTGGCCATGCCTTTGCCTGCCACCTGAACTTTCCATGCCTCTGCCTGCCACCTGAACTGGCCATGCCTCTGCCTGTTACCGGAGCTGCCTGCTAAACCATGGACTGTACTGAACCATGTTCATACTTTTTCATATCTGTCTGCTGCCTTGGCAATTCCTGGACATTTCTTTGGCTGTCTGGACCAATGCTTTGACTGCTCTGGAATGGTATTCCTGCCTGCTAAAATCACAGGTGAACCTTTTTTTTTACCTTTTTCTCAGCGGAATGTATTTTGAGGTGTAATTCTACATGCTACGTGTTAGAAGCCTGAAGGTGCTACTTGCATGTTGGGCCAGGTAGTGGAAAAGTCTCACACATGGGGCATCGCCATACTCAGGACAAGTAGCAGAATGTATTTTGGGGTGTCATTTTGGCTATGTACATGCTATATGTTAGAAAGATCTTCTAAATTGACAACTTTGTGAGAAAAAAATTGGTTTTCACTTTCTTTCCACATTTTCCATTTTGGAAAGAAATGACATGTTCAAAAGACTCATCTATACATTATACATTGGGGTGTTCTATTTCCAAAATAGGGTCATTTTGTGGGTAATTTCATTGTCCTCCTGGTGCTCTAGGGCCTTCAAAAATGTGATAGGCACTCAGGAAATGAAATGTGTAATTTATGCCTTTAGAATATCTGATGGTGCTACTTGGATGTTGGGCCCCTGTATGTGGCCAGACTGTGGAAAAGTCTCACAAATGGGGTATTGCCATAGCAGAATGTATTTTGGGGTGTAATTGCAATTATGCCTGCGCCGTGTGTGAGAAATAACTTGTAAATATGACAATTTTGTGAAGAAAAAAAAAAAAAAAAAAAAATATATATATATATATATATATATATATATATATATATATATATATATATATATATATATATATATATATATTTCTTAATTTTCCAAAGCATTGTGGGAAAAAAATTGCAACTTCAGAAAATTCACTATACCTCTTACTAAATACCTCAGACTGTCTTCTTTCCAAAAAGGGGTCATTTGGGGGGTTGTTGTACTGTCCTGACATTTTAGGGCCTCAAAAAATGAGATAGGCCATCGGTGCATTAGGATTGATACATTTTCAATAATGCGTGGCATAGCTTGTAGACTCTATAACTTTCACACAAACCAATGATCATACACTTATCAGGATTTTTTTACCAAAGACATGTAACAGAATACATTTTGGCCTAAATTTTCGACAAAATTAGATTCTTTTTGGTTTCTTTTAAAACAGAAATTAGAAAATTTTGTTTTTTTTTCCAAAATATTCACTCTTTTTTCGCTTATATCACAAAAAATAAAAAATGAAGTGGTGAATAAATACCACCAAAAGAAAGCTCTATTTGTGTGAACAAAATGATAAAAATTTCATTTGGGTACAGTGTAGCATGACTGAGTAATTGTCATTCAAGTTGTGAGAGCACTGGGACATCCCACAGCATTGCATATGGTGCATATAACCTCCCGGGCGGGCACCGAAGCAGACAGGGAGGACAAGATCAAGAGCTCAGCGGGGCACTTCAAAATAACAGATCTACAGTGGGGGTGATTTGCTAAGAAGAAGGCACTGCACCAGTTCATACATCAATTGGTGCGCCAGAAAAGTCATTAATCGAATGTGCGAACCGGCATACATCGAAGCGCAAATAGTGATAATAAATACCCGCATATGTAAACTTCAACTGTCGCTAGGGTAACTGCAGTTTCCTCATTGATAATAGCGCACGTCCAATACAATTGGTTAATTTAATCTCATTGGATGTGTCTTGCTAGGCAATTAGTAAGTGTTCTCAGTTAACTAACCCTTTTGATGCTAATCTCATTCCTATCACTTTTAATATATCTTTGAAATGTGTTTTTTTCTTTTTTTTACCCAAATCTTTCAATACATTACAAAGAAAAGAGAAGTGTTTCTAAACCCAATAAATTAATATTTTCAGATCTTGATCTTTAAAGGTGACCATACACTGCAATCAGTGAACTCTTAAATAAATAAAATTTAGTGCAAGAGCCTGTTCGATTTCCTATCATTTGAAATAATTGTTCAAATGCGTCTTCCTATTACCTATTTTGGCTAAATATCAAGTTGTTGATATTCATAGCAGTATACGCACAATCCATGCATATGCTACCATGAAGGACCCAGGAAAGTAGCCTTTAGACAAATCACACCTTTTTTGTTTTGCCATGCCAATTAGCCTAGTTAAGCGGCAGCTGGGAAATCTGTAGCATGAAAATAGTTTTTTTTGGGGGGGGTGTAAAATGCATTACTTGGACTAAACATGCAACTGCAAAACTAATTATTAACAAAACACATAAAACATAAAAAATTGCTACAAATTTTATTGGTCAACAAAACAGGACTTGAAAAAAAGTGCAAGGAAAGCAAACACACATGTACTGTATGTTAATTTGAGACACTAACAGAATATGGTTTTGAGGTCTGACCATTTTGCAGCGGAAATGAACAGGAGTTAAAAGGACTGCATCCACAAACGGACAGTCTCTTAAGGATTTAAACATTTATTAGTCACAACATCTTGAAGGAAGATTTTGCAAAATAATGCAGCACAGACAATGAAATTGATGTGAAACTAACAACCTACAAACAACACAGATTAACAATATCAAAAATATTTCAGTGAAAAATATCCCCCCCCAAAAAAAATAAAAATAAACAAAAGTAAAAAATAAAAAAATACTTGCTCTAAAATACATCTGTTTTGCAAAGACATAACAAACAAAATACAAATAGAAAATACATGTGTTACAAACTCTATAAGGACACCCAAATGTACTCTCTTGACACACACACACACACACACACACACACAAAACAAAGTCCCTGAGCATGCCCAGACCAACCCAAATGCATTTCACACACCAAAAGCCACAGCAAAAAAGCGAAGTCCCTGAGCATGCCCAGAACAACCCAAATGCAACACACACAAAATAAGCCACCCCCTGTCCAAAATTAAGCACATCATCCAGCATACTACAAAATTAGAGATGGGACAAACATCCCCCATTCCAGGGGGGGGCAAACAAAGAGCCTAACATGGGCAAAAGTTATACAACAAATTGCAGTCTATGGGAACTGACTTGTTCATTTTTCTAGTCCCCACTTGGCTGGCTTATATTCTAGTTATTGGCCTGAAAATGGGTATGGGCCAAGGTCCCACCCTAAGGGATGTATATCAATGTCATCAATTTGGACAACCCCAAAAAGGAAACAAGGAGAAGTGCCTTTAAAAATGCAAAATTGCTTAAAAGATAGTATTGGGGGGGGGGGGGGGGGTTACACTGCCTGTAAAGTGGTGCATCTGTAGCATGTATCCAAAATTCTGCTGCAAAGATGTACAGCTTTAGAGAAAACTTACAGATCTACATTGCAGCTGCAAGATTTTAACCCAAGACAAAAAATAGCCTGCCCCCCCCCCCCTACTTACAAGGCCATTTGGGTCTGTTAAGGCTTAAAATGAGAACCCCCACGTGAAAAATACCACCCCAAACTAAAAAATATTGTGCCCCTCCCACACACCAACAAACCCCTAGCCAAACACACAGCAAGCCAGCCCATGAAAGGGGTTGGATGCTTGGGGGCAGGAGGGGCTCGGGCACCCCAAAAGTCAACCACCTTGTTCCCATATTCAGGGGGACAAGGGCCTCTTCCACCCAACCCTAGGCTGGGGTTGTGGGGGCTGCAGACAGGGGGCTTTATGGAATTTGGAAAACCCCTTTAAACTAGTGGGTACAAGGTGCTTTGTGGTGGGTATTGGGCTGAGCCCAACATGCCCCAAAGGCAGCCAGCTATGTTGAGTGCATGTGGCCTTGTATGGTTCAGGAGGGAGTTGGGCGATCGCTCTTCTTTTCCCTTTCCTAGCTGGCCCTGTTGTATGCTCTGAAAAAGAATGTGATTTGGATTGGTAGGCAGCTCACAGCCTTTTGAAAATGTTGTGGAGTGTGGAGTTCCCCTTTAAAAGCAAAAGTTAGCCCAAGGGATTAGAGGGGGGAGACAAGAGCATTGGAGAATGGAGTGTGGAGTTTCCCATTAAAAGCAAAAGCTAGCCTAAGGAAATCATATGCATTGCATTAGAGGGGGAAGGTTAATTGCCCTTAGAGCTAGAGGAGCAAAAGTCTTTTTACATAATTTTAACAAGGTGCATGTCATATTTTGGCAACGTAACATGCTAACATGACCCGTGTGCAAATCTCCTTAAAAAAATACATAAAGGTGAACCAGCATAAAAAAAACATTTACTAAGATTTTGGCCACGAAGTGAACAAACTCATGTGAACAAGCGAACTGCTTACATTGATCTCACACAGTTCTAAACATACTTGCAGGCACAGCAGGCTTTCTCTGAAAAAGTTACTTTCTCATTGTATTTTGGGCATATTTGTAATTGGGCAGTCATTACTAAACTTCCTCACATCACCCTATAATATTGGCACCTCCAACTTCTGTCAATATTGAATTGGAGATGCCGTGCGCCATGTCCATAGTGGCGCACAGATTGGATTCTCCCGTGCGCCGAGATCGCTATAGTAAATGGGGGATTCAAGCTCTGTTACCGGCGCACCATTTCGTAAATATGGAAAAGTGCATTGCGCCTCACCGTGCATCTCTACTGATGGCGCACGGCTTTCGTAAATCACCCCCAGTATGTCACAGGAATTACCATAAAAACCATAAGACTGAATAGGGATAGTATAGATGATAGCTACCTAATTGGTATATTTCTGAGGTCACCCTCACCAGTTGTTGGATTTTAAATCCATCTGGCCTCTCTACATATTTATGTATATATATTACTATTGATTTGATTGTTGGGAAGCGCTGCACTATTGAAGAGATGAATAGATTTATTAATGCATTTTTGCACAAGTTGGTGAGTGCATTTTTAGGTGATAGCTGCTCCCTTCATTATGTGATTGTTTATATATCACTATATATTTTTTTCTTTGAGTATTTACTTTGTGGAATAATTTGTTGATAAGCACGGGGTTTCAGTTTTGTTTATGTGGATTATTGAAGCCGGAGATTCCGGTGCTAGGACTTTGGGGCCGGTATTTTGTAGCAGAAAGGGTTCGTTTTCAGTGCAGAACTGGTATGAAGCTGGGGGCTTTAACTTTGTTCTTATTATTTAGCGTAAACCTTCCTATAGCTTTTTGACCTGTTGTGACTTCCATTTCCACCGCTTAATTCAGGCCTATTATTGCTAGATAAAAATCAGTTGTCACAGACAAAACGACCTAAAAAAAAGTTTTAAAGATTAAATTGATCAGTTCATGAAGCTGCTGCTGTATTTAAACCAAGCAATAAGGTAACAGTAAAATAAATAAACATTTAAAAAAAAGAATAGCACATGCAAGATAGGTGGGGCCTGAATACAATGTCTCTGACACTGTCTGTAAGAGTCATACTGTATAATAACACTGCATACAGCTTAAAGACCTCTTTCAAGCATGTATTGGAAAAGAATGGTGTTTTTCCTATGTCACTCACAAGGTCACATAAAAAAGGAGAACCCCTCTCCACTCTGAATAGTATTTTTAATTTTTTATGTGCATTGGTATATGTCCTCATTGGCAGTGCCCAGCTCCTCGTGGTTAAATAAACAGTGTTTTGTCATTAAAAAATTGTAGGTAAAAGCACAGCAAACAAAGTATTTACTATAAAAAATATACAAAATATACAGAACAGCAGTGTAATTGCATATGGTATTGTTACCAATATAGATATAGCCAATAAATTACTTAAAGCGGGGGTTCACCCACACCGCCAAAAAAAAAAAAATATTAAAAGCCAGCAGTTACAAATACTGCAGCTGCTGACTTTTAATACATGCCCACTCACCTGTCCCAGGGTCCAGCGATGTCGGCAGGGGATGCCGAGAACCCGCTCGGTTCTCGGCAGCTGCCGCCGCCATCCTAGGTGAGGGAATCAGGAAGTGAAGCGTTGCGGCTTCACTTCCCGATTCCCTACTGCGCATGCGTGAGTCGCGCTGCGCGTCCCTAGTGGTCCCCGCTCTCTCCTGGGAGCTGTGTGTTCCCAGCAGACAGCACGGTCGGGACGGGAAGAGGCATTTACTCCCATGGGAGTCTATGCCGGAAGTGGGTGCAAATACCTGTCTTAGACAGGTATCTGCACCCCCCTCCCCCCTGAAAGGTGCCAAATGTGACACCGGAGGGGGGGAGGGTTCCGAAAAGCGGAAGTTCCATTTTTGTGTGGAACTCCGCTTTATGTTATATAGCCTTACGATAAAGTATACAATGGTTTGAATCTGTTACAGCTGTATATTTACATGAAGTCATTGTGAAAAAAAAAAAAAAAACTGGTCTAATTTTTCATTATAAGTAATTGGTATTATCTAAAGCTATAGAAACATATTTTGAAACTATGCATATAAAATGTAACAAATTTGGATCCATGATAGGTGAATATTTGAACATGGATATAGTTTTAGGAGGAAATTTAAAAAGAGATGGCTGAAATGTGAAGAAGAATGATAGGGGAGAGAGGAAAAAAAAAAATATATATATTTTTTTGTGGTGTGGTAAAGGTGCTTAGCGATATGAGCAAAGAAGGGGGTGTAATGGTGAGAAATCCCCCAGCTGATTCACCACAAGTAAGGTTGAGCTGATTATACCTGGGTTTAGGTTTGAGGCAGGTTCGCAGACATTGACTACAGTTCTGGTGTGGAGTGCAAACCCTGTTGAAGTCAAGGGGAGCTGAATTTAAAAAAAAACATGCCATATAAGTGAATGGGGCCAGTGACATCACTGGTTTGAAAGGAGTGCTTGTACCCGCCACCATCTTTAACAACCATTAACATGAGGAAACTGTAATGTATAATTGTGGTAGTAAAAATGCTATTATACATGATATTCGGCTCCAGCTGAATAGGTAAACGTTCAGACTTTTGTCTGAATGCCAAAAAGCCAAGGTTTGGCCCAAACTTGTGTTTGGACTGAACCTTAAAGAGGAGGTCCAGCCTCCTTATGAAAAATTAAAAGTCAGCAGCTACAAATACTGCAGCTGCTGACTTTCAATATATGGACACTTTTTTTTTTTGCCACTTCAAGCGAAGGACTTTTTCCCGGGAATGACTTTTTCAATTATTTAAAATTCAAAATCTTCCCATCATTATCATCACATCATAGTGGCAATATAAATCTATTTAAGTGGCACCACCGTACTAATACATACAGAATTTACTATACAAATTTCGATTATCTCCCTCCTGAAACCCCCCCCACCCCTCACCCAGTCCCTTTCCCCCCTCCTGTACCCCACCTATTTCCCCTCCTCTCCTTGTCCCGACTCCTCTTATCTGCCCCCATTTCGGCTTCCCTGTATACCTTTCTATGGTACAACGGCCAAACCTCTAATCTAAGTAATCCATATCTCAACAGCTTTTGGGGATTCCTTGAATTCTACCCATGGTCTCCATTTTGTTTCAAAGGCCCCCATTTTCATTCCTTCGCTAAACCTTAAATACATGGACACATACCTGTCCAGGGAGCCTGCAATGTTGGCACCCCAGCAGATTTTTGGATCAGCTGTCGGGTGCAGCCACTGCCATTCACAGCTGGTTCCCTACTGCACAAGCGCTAAGAGCAATGTGCTTTCTAATTGGTTCAGTGGCAGAGGCAAGAGAAGGGGGCCAAACTTCCGAGAGACAGCACAGTGGCTCCGGCTCTCGGAAGTGGGGAATGGTACCTGTTAAAAACAGGTACCTGTTCCCCTCTCCTCCCCCCTGAAAGGTGCCAAATGTGGCACCGGAAGGGGGGGGAGACGCATAAGCGGAAGTTCCACCTTTGGGTGGAACTTTGCTTTAAACTCATCCCTGGTGACCTTTTAGAGTAATGGGGAAAAGAACAGCCTTGTCTGTTACACAGTTTGGAAGGGTACCAAAAGCATGCCATTTGTTCTAATTCCAGCTAAAGGGTGACAGTATGGCGCAAGTACTTCTGGAGAAGTGTAGGTCCCAAACCTTTATAAAAGTAAAGACTCCTCCATAAAGTTAAAAGTGACTCCATCAAAGATAAGATAAGGCAAGTTGGTATTGGGTTTGTTTGGAGTTGTTCATTCGATCAAAGAGTGTTTGATTTAAGAGTGTTATCTCAGGCCTAACATCTTGGCTAAAATCTACTTGGTCTGAATGAAAAGAATTAGGGATGATGTATTTAGGACTGTTGGCTATGATCTTGGGTATAATCTTTATTTTAATCTTTATCAGCTGTAGCCTCCACTTGCAGTGGCATCTATTCTCCGCCTATGAAGTTGTGACATAAGCTTCCAAACCTCATTTGGGAATTGGTGAATTTGAGAAACTGAGTTGAATACAATAGGTACAAAAAGTCAGTTCATCCGGGTCAGGGTTTTTGCCTACAGTTGAGAGGTGATTACAAATTTGATTTAATCTCTCATAAAAGGTCAGCTTTGAGGGATGTGGGTCTGTGTCTGTGTAATGTTCTGGAATGTTATAAAGCCTGTCATAGACAGGAGGAATAGATGTAACAAGATCTCTAGTAAGAAGTTTTCCATTGTTTTTCTACCAATAGATAGAAAAGTCTTCAAGTTCTTTCCATAACATCTTAGGGCTTTCCACTGTATGAGTTAGGTTGTGTTGTCTGATTGAAGGTCCTACATAAAATTGAATCAGGTATTTTTAATGCTTACTTGCAGCATTTTTCCATTCCATAAACATTTTTTATCTACTTGTAATGTGCCTTTCAATTATCTGAACCTGAATCTGCTATCCACTGTCCATCTCAGGATGTTATGAAGTAGACCATGCTGCTTGTATAGGATGCAGAAAGCTTTACATCTATCTCAGACTGACATAAGGGGAGCCAAGCATTGGCGGCCACTCCATTAGGGGCACCTCCCCCCTAATACATGTGCCCGGCCCCAATCTACGTGCAGGGCACCAGACGCATGGATTTTTTTTTTTTTTTTTTGAAGCACATGATAAGAGCCTGAGGCTTTAATTGGCTTCAAAAAGGGTGGGCTCAGGGCGCAGACTTAATATTCACTATTGTCTTCCTGCTTCTCCTCCCGGCCAATCAGAAAGCGGGTCTTAAGACCCAATTGGCCGAGAGAAGAAGCCACCCTATTGGCCAGGATAAGAAGCAGGGGGGAAGCCACTGAGGAGGAGACGCAGCAGGGGGGCTGACGAAGCTGCCTGCAACCTGGACGGGGTAAGTGCGGGACTGGTGGCTAGACAGAGGGGCGAGCGACGGGGGGGTTGTTCGTAGAGTAGCGGGGGGGCAGTGTTGGGCTTGATTAATCGACCGGCCGACCAAAGGGGGGTTGGGGGTGGGAGAGGGTGGTTCGTGTCCCCCCCTCCCCAAAAATGGAGCACCAGTTGCCACTGGAGCCAAGTATTTCACTTTAGAGCTCTATTGAATTTTCAGCTCCAATAGACTTCTCTTTAGCCTGGCCACTGATATGTCTGCTCTCCGTTTTGGCACATGAAAGTATATAAAGGGTTTTTGATGAATATATTTTAATTAATATTAAGTGTCTTAGAGTAATAATGTGCTAGGTAGGTGCTTATTTTTACTAAAGTAAACTTACTGAGTTTGGTGATCATTTTTATATCAGCAGTATGGTACAATAATGAACGCTAAGTAAACTTACTGGGTTTAATGATCTTTTTAATGTTAGCAGTATGGTGCAATAAAGACTGTTGTGGTAATCATCTACTTTGTAGTTCCAAATGCCAGTTGATAAAAATAAGTAAAGTATTTTGAAAGTCGTGGAAGGAGAAATCCTACCTCTATCTTAACATATGCTGGAAAATCAATGATACCGCTAGGTTGCAAAACTCTTTATTAACTTTAATGCTTTTTGTTCGAATATTTTAACAAGCTCATAAACCAAGGCTATGGTGTGCAATTCTATCTTTAAAATTAATATGTCTCACATTTCTGCATAACGAATTCATCTCTGCCACAGAGAATGTATCTAATAAGCCTCTACGTCTCAATAACGAATGCTACCATATTTTAATTAGATTGGCTCCAAGTTAAACCTCCTTGCATATCAACATATAAGTACAACGGTGTAAAGGAAGACAAGCCTCTCTACTGTAACTGGATAGTTTTCGTTGCTCTTTGATGTAAAATTCTCTTAAATCATATCAACACTTATTCTTAGTCTATAAAAACTTTCTGGATTTGAAGCATATCCACTGACCTTTTTTTTGTGGACCAGTATAAAAAGAGAAATGGAAAAAAAACACATCCTCTAGAACCTGACAGTAAAGTGATTTACAGGCAACCTGAAGGCAAGACACAAAGTTACAGTATAAAGTAGAAAACTGTTTACTGCTGTGATTTTTGTTTTTGGAAGTGCTCATAAATGGTCCTATTTGATAAGGAGTTCTTAATGTTCTTCTTAACGTAGATGTAAATGCAGTCACTAAAATCTCACATACTCTTTAACTTGCTACAGTAGATCTAAACCCAATCAGCAATATTTCATATAAACTTTAAACTTTAAAGTGTATCTATAGTCAAAATGTAAAATCATATATTCATTTCTACATTGCCTTTCAATTATTTCTAGCCTACTCCTATTAATCTGAACAATTTTGAAGTCTGTAAACTTTGTGAAGATCCTCACTCATTTACTTCCTTGAATTCTGTGACACATGTGCACTATGCCCTGTGAGTAGGCACTGCTGTGTCACACATTTCTCAGAACCTGCCTTCTGAACCATAGAGGATTTTTAGGAGGCAGAGCCAGGATAGGAATCCCTACTTGCAGGCAGCAAGGTACCACGGGATATTTACTCCTTAGAGATTGACGTAAACAGCATAGGGGACGCTCCCTCCCTAAACTCTAGAAACTTTTTCTAGAGGCAGGGGGAAGCAATCAAGGAGAAGCTCCCTCCCTAAACTCTAGAAACTTCTTCTAGAGGCAGGGGGAAACAATCAAACTCCCAGTTTGTGCAGCCCTGAGCAGACCATTGCTCCTCTAGCTACAGCAGGAGCCAAAAGCTAAGTTTACCTAGCAGCCTAATTAGGAGTGTGCTACCTCAGTTTATATTGGATTATCTAAAAAAAATATTGTTTGCATTGTCATTACAATGCTGATTTTCTAAAATGAAAGTGTATGCTGTGACTTTAACATCCTAATGTAATTTTCCAGGATTGTTGTTATTATTTTTAAAGGGTAACTCCACTTTTGTGGGAAAAAACATGGCAAATAAAAAAAAAGAATATAGTATGTACAATTGCGACTCAAGTCAAATTGTATTTGAATGTTATTAAAAATTACCTTTCCTTTTCAATCTGCAGCTCTGTAATTTTCTGTAAAATGCAATGCAATATGGCTACCTGGAGGTGTTGAACACCCCCCTAAAAACATAATTTGTGTGATTGGCTCACTGATTTTCCCAGAAGTCTGCCTAAGATACAAGTCAGATTTTAGGCATCCGTTGCAAAAAAAAAAAATGTAATTTTTGGTGAGATACTTCCAATATGAAATCATGTCTAAAGGGATGCAGATCCTGCAATTTTTCTCATTAGAGCCCTGCAGGTGCAGCAGCTGATTTACAATTATGAAACCACGGATAGGTTGCACTGATGGGCACTGATGAGGCTGTACTAATATGTGGCACTGGTGAGCACTGATAGGTGGCACTGATGGGCACTGATAGGTGGTACTGATGGGCACTGATAGGCAGCACTGATGGGCATTAATTGGTACTGATGGGGCTGCACTGATAATCAGAGCACTGATGATCAATGCCCCCTGATTAACTGTGTAAATGTCCCCTGTTACACTTGCCAGTTACTTGCCTCTTACTAGCTCTCCTCTACTCCCACGTGACAAAGGAGTACTGGGGTACTGGAAAGGAATACTGATAACCAGCAAATTTGCTTACATGTGTTTAGCTGTGATTGGGCACAGCTGATGACATGGTAAAGGGTCGCTGTAATTGGTCCATTACCCGATCTGTGATTAGCTGTGTCCAAAGGACATTCTATGCATGAAGGTAAAAAACCTTCAGTATGAAGCTACCTCCATCCCCCCAATACTTACCTGAGCCTAATCTCAATCCAGTGATGTGCACAAGAGCAGCTGCTCTCTCTGCTCTTTGCCTCCTCATTGGCGCAGAGACAGCAGTGGCAGCCATTGGCTCCTGATGCTGTTAATCACAGCCAGTGAGGAGGGAGTAGGGGCAGGGCCATTCCCACTCTGTGTGTCTTATCAACACACAGAGTGGAGATCAGGAATGAGCACACACTAGTGCCCCCATCGCAAGTGGGTTACTATTGGGGTATTCGGCAGGGGAGGAGCCAGGAGCACCGACAGAGGACCAGAGAGGAGGAGATTCAAGGCTGCTCTGTGCCTTGAACCTCCTTCACCCAGGAGCCTCACCTTCACCCAATCAACCATATCAACTTGCATTGAACCTGCATATGTGTATATATACAGTATACGGTATATACAGTCAGGTCCATAAATATTGGGACATCAACACAGTTTTAATCTTTTTGGCTCTATACACCACCACAATGGATTTGAAATGAAACAAACAAGACATGCTTTAACTGCAGACTTTCAGCTTTAATTTGAGGGTATTTACATCCCAATCAAGTGAACGGTGTAGGAATTTCAACAGTTTGTATATGTGCCTCCCACTTTTTAAGGGACCAAAAGTAATGGGACAGTTGGCTGCTCTGCTGTTCCATGGCCAGGTGTGTGTTATTCCCTCATTATCCCATTTACAAGAAACAGATAAAAGGTCCAGAGTTAATTTCAAGTGTACTATTTGCATTTGGAAACTTATGCTGTCAACTCTCAATATGAGATCCAAAGAGCTGTCACTATCAGTGAAGCAAGCCATCATTAGGCTGAAAAAACAAAACAAACTCATCAGAAAGATAGCAAAAACATTAGGTGTGGCCAAATCAACTGTTTGGAACATCCTTAAAAAAAAAGAACGCACCGTTGAGCTCAGCAACACCAAAAGACCCGGAAGACCACAGAAAACAACTGTGGCGGATGACCGAAGAATTCTTTCCCTGGTGAAGAAAACACCCTTCACAACAACTGGCCAGATCAAGAACACCGTCCAGGAGGTAGGTGTATGTGTGTCAAAGTCAACAATCAAGAGGAGACTTCACCAGAGTGAATACAGAGGGTTCACCACAAGATGAAAATTATTGGTGAGCCTCAAAAACAGGAAGGCCAGATTAGAGTTTGCCAAACAACATCTAAAAAAGCCTTCACAGTTCTGGAACAACATCCTATGGACAGATGGGACCAAGATCAACTTGTACCAGAGTGATGGGAAGAGAAGAGTATGGAGAAGGAAAGGAACTGCTCATGATCCAAAGCATACCACCTCATCAGTGAAGCATAGTGGTGGTAGCGTCATGGCGTGGGCATGTATGGCTGCCAGTGGAACTGGTTCTCTTGTATTTATTGATGATGTAACTGCTGACAAAAGCAGCAGGATGAATTCTGAATTGTTTCGGGCAATATTATCTGCTCATATTTAGCAAAATGCTTCAGAACTCATTGGACGGCGCTTCACAGTGCAGATGGACAATGACCCGAAGCATACTGCAAAAGCAACCAAAGAGTTTTCTAAGGGAAAGAAGTGGAATGTTATGCAATGGCCAAGTCAATCACCTGACCTGAATCCGATTGAGCATGCATTTCACTTGCTGAAGACAAAACTGAAGGGAAAATGCCCCAAGAACAAGCAGGAACAGAAGATAGTTGTAGTAGAGGCCTGGCAGAGCATCACCAGGTATGAAACCCAGCGTCTGGTGATGTCTATGCATTCCAGACTTCAGGCTGTAATTGACTGCAAAGGATTTGCAACCAAGTATTAAAAAGTGAAAGTTTGATGGATGATTGTTAATCTGTCTCATTACTTTTGGTCCCTTAAAAAGTGTGAGGCACATATACAAACTGTTGTAATTCCTACACTGTTCACCTGATTTGGATGTAAATACCCTCAAATTAAAGCTGAAAGTCTGCAGTTAAAGCACATCTTGTTTGTTTCATTTCAAATCCATTGTGGTGGTGTATAGAGCCAAAAAGATTAGAATTGTGTCAATGTCCCAATATTTATGGACCTGACTGTACATATTGTGTATTCATGCATTACTGTATACATAGAAACAAGGTTTTTGGAGTACTTACACATTTTGATCAGATTTTTAACTTCTGTTAATACAATACTGTATATTCCCTTAAGGCTGGGTTCACACTATTGCGAATTGGATGCGGATTTCTCCGCATCCAATTAGCATGTCAGAAGATTGTGACCAGCTCTCTATGAAGCCGGTTCACGCATCTCCGGAGCGGCTCCAGTGCGAATTGCACAGGAGTTCTGTGTGTCTTATGGTCTGTTTCAGGTTCGAATTCAGCCCAAAATTTGGACTGAAATCGGACCTGAAGCAGTGAACAGAGACGTACCGGACCCCTGCTGTGAGCCGCTCCATGCAGCAGTGAGAACCCAGTCTTAAAAGAATAAAAGTAAACAACATTGTTATGTACAGCAATCAGTTAGGTTCCTGATTTCTGTTTTGTAGACTTTTTTAAAAGTGTAAAAGCAATTTGTGTCTATTAACTGTAGTTCATTTTTTTCTTAAATCCATAGAACTAACAGTTCCATTATTCCCCACCAGCTGTCTCCAAGGGGCATATTTGGAAGACAGAGCCACAACCTTGTAGTTTTACAGTGGCCGGAGGCAACTGGTGCAAAGCTTATACAAATAATTAAAACAAAGTTTGTTCTATTTATCTAAGCATCTGAAGGAGGTGATTCAGTTCCACCTGGTAAAATAAAATAATTGACAAATTGTGAATTAAGGAACAGTGAAAATTCCCAGTTCTCGTAACTTATCTAGTACACATAAAATACATTTTATTAGAACAGGTCAATTAAACTGGAGTAAATGAAATCAATAATTACACAAGCAAATTAAATTTACTGCAAATAGAACAGTTCTACTGAGGTTCTTAATAGAAAGGGCATACTTATGACATATACCAGGTTTATTACTAAAATTAACTCACTAAGAGTCTAATTGCTAAGACACTGTACAATTTATATTATGTTCTTTGTATTTCTTGCCCCTCGCTGCCTGTTTGCTGCTGACTTAAATTCTTTACACTCTACTTGCCCATGGACTTGTTACTTAGATATCCACCTTTTTCTGAACCCAGTCAATTGCTTGGTCCTGCATCTGCCTACTGACTTTGTACCACACTGCTTGTCTGTTGATGACTTTTGGGTTTTCATCAATAACTACTGTCAGTCCTTCACCTTCTACACCAGCTCCAACAGGTCTCCTTACCTAAGTCCTCTGCATGCACATTTGACATTCTGTTGCTCTCACAGTACCTTTTATATCCTTCTATTTTTAGCTTTGGATAAGCAAATGGTTATAAACCATGTCAGGACTTTTTTCTTTCTCTGCCTACTCTGGGAAAATTCCTCTTCTCTATGTGTCCTGGTTGGCCCTGTCACCAGAGCTGAAAATGAGACAAAATCTTTCAGCTATCATCAAAACTGGAAAAAGGCAAGTCTTTTGATGGGGACACTTGGTTACAGTGACAACTGTCGAAGAGAAGTCCCTCACCTTAGAGAGATTTCTTCTAATATCCTGATGTGTCTTTGGAACAGGAACAGAAATAAAATATCCAATAACTTTTTAAATAAATAAATAAATGTATATATCAAACAAGTAAACCCTTGTAGTACTCAACCCATGGACATTGCTGTGGTGCTTAAAGGATATCTTCAATTTTTCCTGTTTTTTTTTCCTATTTACTGCTGACAAAGGCCTGTTTACAGAGCCCATTAGCTCAACCACAATTGGTTGAATGATTCAATGCAGTTGGTCATCTCTATCCTACACCTTCTCTGCCTTCCTGCTAAAAGACACTTACAAAGCTACTTTTAGAGAGGAAAGGAGCCTGCAGACAAACAGCTCCCGCTGTGTTTTCAGCTTTAAGAAAAACCATAGTGGGCTCAATTCACCAAGCAGTATTTACTGCTTTAAGATCAGTGGTAAAATACCTTGTTTTTCAAACTTTTATTTACCTTTTAAGTAAAAAATTAAAGCACTGAAAAATGCTGCTAAAATACTGCAAACACTATTTCTTGAAGTTATGTGGTATTGTAGAAGTAAAAACATGCTACATATTAACACTGACCGCCGCCACCGGTGTCCTAAACAACCATGGAATAACTGGGGTCTGGGGGCCCCCTTGAGCTTCCAGATTCTGATAATTCACCCCCTGCACTCCTACATCCACTGGGCCAGGGTTGTGGGGAAGAGGTCCTTGTCCTCATCAATATGAGGACAAGGTGCTTTGGTGGGTGGGAGTCTCCCCAAAGCATTCTCCCCACGTTGAAGGCATATGGCCTGGTATGGTTCAGGAGGGGTCTAGCCTGCCGGGCTGCATGCTCAGATAAGGGTATGTTAAGGATTTTGGGGGGACCCCACGTTATTTAAAAAAAAAAAAAAATTGGAGCGGCATCCCCCTCAAAATCAATACCAGACCCAAAGAGCCTGGTATGCAGTGGGGGGGGGTCTATGCTGTTTTTTTTTTTTTAAATGTATACAGGCTCTTGTTTTGTTTACATTCTGCTGTCAGCAATATGCTGTAGTGAATTGAGCCCAATGTCTTATGAATCCTTTGTCATTGCTTTATCGTGTGGGTACATTTTTATTTGTATAAAAATTTAAAAAAAAAGTTATTAAGTTAGTAATATAAATTGTAACAAAAGAAAGAAGAACAGATATAAAATATCAAACTATAAACCTAAAAAATATATATTATTGACCCAAACCTTTATAGTTTCCATTTACAGGGTCAATTTTTTTAATAAATAAAAAAGGCACTGAAAAGCAACTGAAGCACTGTAAGATAAAATATTATTATCTATCCATGAGTATTCATATGTATCTTTTGGAGTCTTGGGATTTCAAATGCCAGGACCATTTGTAGAAACAGAAGTTTTTAACAGTGCCAGCAGCCCCTGAAATCCTCAGTCTACATCAGGCCTGTTTATTTCGTTTATCTATTTTCCCATATTGCAACAATATTTTACAGGCTCAACACAAAACACATTTCATTTGGTCTTAATTCCCAAAGGCTTCAGTCAATGCCATCAGCTGTCACTGGCAGTACTATGAAGATATAGCTGGCATGGCAGGGCAATAAATTAATTGCTTAGTTTGATCTGATATAAAAAATGGATTATGCCGTTAAAGGAATCAGATTTAGAACAACGGTTTTCACTGAACTGCATCTAATACATTACAGTGAATGAGCTTCTTATTTTTAGTTATTACAAAGTTTCTATAAATATATTGAATATACAGTGCCTTGAAAAAAGTATTCATACCTCTTGACATTTTCCACATTTTGTCATGTTACAACCAAAAACGTAAATGTGTTTTATTTGGATTATATGTGATAGACCAACACAAAGTGGTACATGATTGTGAAATGGAAGGAAAATTATAAATGGTTTTCAACATGTTTTAGAAATAAATATGTGAAAAGTGTGGAGTGCATTTGTATTCAGCCCCCCTGAGTCAATACTTTGTAGAACCACCTTTCATTGCAATTACAGCTGCAAGTCTTTTTGGGGATGTCTCTACCCACTTTGCACATCTAGAGAGTGACATTTTTGCCCATTCTTCTTTGAAAAATAGCTCAAGCTCTGTCATATTGGATGGAGAGCGTCTGTGAACAGCAATTTTCAAGTCTTGCCACTGATTCTCAATTGGATTTAGGTCTGGACTTTGACTGGGCCATTTTAACACATGAATATGCTTCAATCTAAACCATTCCATTGTAGCTCTGGCTGTATGTTTAAGGTCTTTGTCTTGCTGGAAGATTAACTCTCTCCCCAGTCTCAAGTCTTTTGCAGACTTTTTCTTAGAGGTTTTCTTATAAGATTGCCCTGTAATTGGCTCCATCCATTTTCCCATCAACAGTGGCCCCCTGTCCCTGATAAAGAGAAGCATCCCCACAACATCATACTGCCACCACCATGTTTCACGGTGGGGATGATGTATTCAGGGTGATGTACAGTGTTAGTTTTCCACCACACATACCATTTTGCTTTTAGGCCAAAGGGTTCAATTTTGGTCTCATCTGAACAGAGCACTTTCTTTCACATGCTGTGTCCCCCACATGGCTTCTAGCAAACTGCAAACGGGACTTCTTATGGCTTTTTTTCAACAATGGCTTTCTTCTTGCCACTCTTCCATAACGGCCAGATTTGTGGAGTGCACAACTAATAGTTGTCCTGTGGATCTCTGCAGCTCCTCCAGAGTTACCATGGTCCTCTTGGCTACTTCTCTGATTAATGCTCTCCTTGCCCTGGCTGTCAGTTTAGGTGGACGGCCATGTCTTGGTAGGTTTGCAGTTGTGCCATACTCTTTCCCTTTTTGGATGATGGATTGAACAGTGAGATGTTCAAAGTAGGGATGGGCTGTCTGTTCGGGTCGAGCGTGAGTTCGACTCGAACATTGGCTGTTTGCCCGTTCGCCAAATAGTGAATAATTTGGGGTGTTCGTGGCAAATTCGAAAGCTATGGAACACCCTTTAAAAGTCTATGGGAGAATTCAAAAGTGCTAATTTTAAAAGTTAATATGCACGTTATTGTCATAAAAAGTGTTTGGGGACCTGGGTCCTGCCCCAGGGGACATGTATCAATGCAAAAAAAAGTTTTAAAAACGGACGTTTTTTCAGGAGCAGTGATTTTAATAATGCTTAAAGTGAAACAATAAAAGTGAAATATTCCTTTAAATTTCGTACCTGGGGGGTGTCTATAATATGCCTGTAAAGTGGCGCATGTTTCCCATGTTTACAATAGTCCGTGAGCAAAATGACATTTCTAAAGGAAAAAAAAGTCATTGATACATGTCCCCTGGGGCAGGACCCGGGTCCCCAAACACTTTTTAAGATGATATCATGCATATAAGCCTTTAAAATTAGCACTTTTGATTTTTCATGTTCGCGTCCCATAGACTTTAACGGTGTTCGTGTTTTCGAACAAATTTTTTGCCTGTTTGCATGTTCTGGTGCGAACCGAACCGGAGGGGTGTTCGGCCCATCCCAAGCTTGGAATATTTTTTATAACCTAACCCTGCTTTAAACTTCTCCACAACTTTATCCCTAACCTGTCTGGTGTGTTTCTTGGCCTTCATGATGCTGTTTGTTCACTAAGGTTCTCTAACAAGCCTTTAAGGGGTTCACAGAACAGCTGTATTTATACTGAGATTAAATTACACCTAGGTGGACTCTATCTACTAATTAGGTCACTTCTGAAGGCAATTGGTTCCACTAGATTGTAGTTAGGGGTATCAGAGTAAAGGGGGCTGAATACAAATGCACGTCACACTTTTCATATATTTTTTGTAAAAAATGTTGAAAACCATTTATCATTTTCCTTCCACTTCACAAATATGTGCCACTTTGTGTTGGTCTATCACATAAAGTCCCAATAAAATACATTTACGTTTTTAGTTGTAACATTACAAAATGTGGAATATTTCAAGGGGTATGAATACTTTTTCAAGGCACTGTATAGAATACAGTAATTTACCCACTCTTGAAGAACACAAGGATATCAATGTCATTGGTTTACAGTAGACCATGCAAGGACTACCCCCACAAAACCTATGTTTGCTTAACTATATGCAAGTGTTATTGTAATTTAAAAACATATGAAAGAAAAAATTAATTTCATTAAATGAACCACATGTGTAACTTCCTCAGTTAGGGATGTAAAAGTTAAATATAACGTTTTATGAATTTTCCAGGTATTTATTAATTTTCCATTATTTTCTAGTTCATAAAGAACAATGCATAGAATTTTCATATCCAATTTGTAATGGTAAAAAAAAAAGGTTTCTCGTAACTAGAGCAGTGGTGGCCAACTTACTTGACATAGTGGAAACAAAGTGCACCTATGTGCAGGCCTGCACCCCTCAGGGACTTTACATGCAGACTATAAACCAAGTAGTATAGCTAAAAGGCACAAAGCCAAATTATTAGAAATTATAGTGTAAAAGCAAGAGGCATCAAAATAAGATACTACATATAATAATAATTATCATGTATAAAAGACAAATATAATTGGTGTATAAAATATAATTTGTGTATAAAAAACCCAAAACATTACAATACACTCCACCAAAGAAGCTGCTTGCATATGCTAAAAGAGCTGCTGTTTTAGCATATGCAAGCTAAGCTTCCTTGGTGGAGTGTATTGTAATGTTTTGTGTCTTTTAACTATACTATTTGGTTTATAATCTGCCTGTAAAATACCTGAGGGGTGCGTGTTTGCACATAGGTTCACTTTGTTTCCACTACAATTTGGGATGTTGGCAGAAAATGTTGTTCGCACTTTGAGCTCCCCTCCAAAAAAAAAACAAAAAAAAAACGTATTTGACATAGGGCTCCAGTGTGGCTGCACATAGTATTCAGTGAATGTAATGCTACAGATTGCTGCAATGGTCAAAGACAACAGACATGCTATAGAGACTGCAAACATGTAACAGGATATGGTCAGAGAATGCAAACCTGTTATAGAAGTTGATAGAGACGGTGGACATGCTTCAGGACACTAGAGACATGCTACATGAACAAAAAAGGTCTTAAACAGAGTAATGCCCCGTACACACGGTCGGACTTTGTTCGGACATTCCGACAACAAAATCCTAGGATTTTTTCCGACGGATGTTGGCTCAAACTTGTCTTGCATACACACGGTCACACAAAGTTGTCGGAAAATCCGATCATTCTGAACGCGGTGACATAAAACATGTACGTCGGGACTATAAACGGGGCAGTGGCCAATAGCTTTCATCTCTTTATTTATTCTGAGCATGCGTGGCACTTTGTCCGTCGGATTTGTGTACACACGATCGGAATTTCCGACAACGGATTTTGTTGTCGGAAAATTTTATATCCTGCTCTCAAACTTTGTGTGTCAGAAAATCCGATGGAAAATGTGTGATGGAGCCCACACACGGTCGGAATTTCCGACAACAAGGTCCTATCACACATTTTCCATCGGAAAATCCGACCGTGTGTATGGGGCATAAGGCTTCATGTACGCTGTTGCTGGTAACCGGACGTTTAGGAGTAGTTGGGCATTTTTTTCAGTTGCCCCTGAACTCTCCTCTATGTAATCTTATCAGTACATGTACACAGGGTCGTTTATAGTAATTTCTAGGCAGTTTACAGTTTAGAAGCATTTTTTGGAAAGCAAAAAAATGTGTTCAGGACCAACGTTCAGAGGCATTTGAAACGCCAAATGTCTGTAACAGCTTGTAAACATGTGTAAATGTGGTAACTCGCGTTTAGCATTTACAGGCGTTTTTAATGCAGATAAATTTTTGACTATTTGCAAAAAAAAAAAAAACGCTTCTAAACGCAAACGCGGCAAAACTGATGTTTTTAAACTTCGGTTACTATCGGTCAAGTTAAATCGTTCAGGAGAGGTTTTAAAATATCCTGTGTACATTAAGCCTAAAAGGAGGAAGGGGACAGAAAAGTTAAGATAGTGTAACAGCATTAAACCAAACTATTTACCTACTGGAAGCCAGTCTAGAGAATAATTTTTCACTGACTTTTACTGTCTTGAGTGAGTATCTAGGCAAAGAAAATACAGACAACTGTCAGCAGTGACCCAGAGGGTTGTACAATATGTTTCAAAAAGCTGCGTGTGGCCCTTGGAACATAACTTACGTGGCAACGAACTAGTGCTAATGTTCTTTTTTTTTCCTCTAATACAAATTAAATTGGTTCAATTTCTTTCTGTTTGTAGATGCATGTGCTTTGGCCCTAAATGTTGCAAGAGTTACCTGAACGCCTGTGATAAAACTTTGGAATTTTTAGAGACTTAATTTAGCATCAAATGATTAGCTCTTGGGTTGAATTTGTTGGACTAGCCAGTCTTGAGCAAGAAATTGTTTGAAATTTATGTTACTTACCAGTTATTTTCCGTACAGTGTAAGAATTGTTTTTGAAAAAAATTGCAAAAAGTCCTTTACCAAATTCCTAGACATCAACAATCCACTTTCTGAGGGCCTTAGAAAGCTCTCTTGATCTTGGCAAGGTGACACCATACATCAACAGAAAAGAGAACACTAAACCCTATGAGGTTTAAAGTGGTTGTAAAGGTACAAGTTAGTCTCACATTTTGAATGACAATTACTCAGTCATGCAACACTGTACCCCTATGAAATTTTTGTCCTTTTTTCACACAAATAGAGCTTTCTTTTGATGGTATTTAATCACCGCTGGGTTTTTATTTTTTTCACTATAAAAGAAAAAAGACTGAAAATTCTGTAAAAATGCATTTTTCTTCGTTTCTATTATAACATTTTGCAAATTAGTCATTTTTCTTCATACATTTTGGCCAAAATTTATACTGCTACATATCTTTGCTAAAAATAACCCAAATTGGTGTATATTATTTGGTCTTTGTGAAAGTTATAGAGTCCACAAGTTATGGTGCCAATCATTGATCATCTCATTTCTTGAAACCCTGACAAGCCAGGAAAGTACAAATACCCACCAAATGACCCCTTTTTTGGAAAGTAGACATTCCAATGTATTTAGTAAGCGGCATGGTGAGTTTTTTAAAGTTGTAATTTTTCCCACAATTCTTTGCAAAATAAAGATTATAGGTTATTTCTCACACACAGCATATGCATACCACAAATTACACCCCAAAACACATTCTGCTACTCCTCCTGAGCATGGTGATACCACATGTGTGAGACTTTTACACAGCAGGGCCACATAGAGAGGTCCAACATGCAGGGAGAACCATCAGGCGTTCTTGGAGCATAATTTCCTGACTACCTCTTGCACTTTTGAAGGCCCTGGAGCACCAGGACAATGGAAACGCCACAAAAATTACTCCATTTTTGAAAGAAAACACCCCAATGTATATTCTATGAGGCATAATGAGTCTTTTGAACATGTCATTTTTTTCTACAAGTTTTTGGAGAATGTGGAAAGAAAATTAAAACACATTTTTTTTAACACAAAGTTGTCTATTTATACAATATTTCTAACACATAGCATGTACATACCAAAAATCACACCCCAAAATAGATTCTCCTACTCCTCCTGAGTATGGTGATACCACATATGGGAGACTTTTCTACAGCCTGGCCATATACAGAGGTCCAACATGCAGGGAGCAGCATCAGATGTTCTAGGGGCATACATTTCAAATCTAATTTGACAACCAATTACACTTTTGTGAGGCACTGTAGTGGCATGGATCAGAACTGATGTGGCATGGATGAGCATGAATGGGGATGGATGAGCCGTGGATGGGGATGGCTGAGCATGGTTGAGCCATAAATATGTATGGCTGAGTATGGATAGGATGGCTGGGTACGACTGGGTACGGCTGGGTATGGCTTTGTTTGGCTGGGTATGGCTTTGTTTGGCTGAGTATGGCTGGGTATGGCTGGGTATGGCTGGGTATTGCTCGGTATGGCTGGGTATGGCTGAGTTTGGCTGAGTATGGCTGAGTGGACATGTGCATTCGTTTTCATCCGAATGCATTTTTTTCCGAATTTCAGGTATTTTCATTATCATTTTAACAAACGATAACGAAAGTGCAGAATACGAAAATCAAAAGATCTGACATAAACAAATGCTTTATTTTCATTTTCGTTGCGACAACAGTTTGATATATATAGGAGATTCGACATGACACTGATAATAACAATCTGTGTCTATTGAACCTGTGGTCGAATGTGCCTAACCTTAACTCTATTAGTCCAATATTATTCTACATAGAGAGAAAAGATTTGACATAGAGAGAAAAGATCGCTGCTGGAATTGGGTGGGGGAAGTAAAATAAAAATAATGATGATGATGAATGTTATTGGCCGATTGTAACCAAAGAGGAGAGGCAGTAAAATAGCTAGAACGAAGTACACACGTACAGCCAACTTACTTTCACTTACGATTTGCTAGCAGAGAGAGACACACACACTGAATCATTTCAGAAGACAGTCAATCTTAGCTGGTCCGTTTGACAGAGAACCTGAATTATTTAGCAATTAAGCATAAGCACAGCAGCAGAACAATAGTGAAGCAAGCTACAGTTCAACTTAACTTCTTCATAATAATCTGCTGCTATTGTGTTAGTGTTGTGAACTTAATAGTGATACTAGTGTTGCTAGTGTTGTGGGGGGGGATTTATTATTATAGATTCTATATTATAATGCCATATCAATATCTGACACAACGTCGGATGCCGCGCCCGCCATTGCACTTGGAGATTGAGAAACAAATGTGAAAGTTGGCTGACTGTTGGGGTAGAGTAGACCATTCAACATAAACGACGAAGATTCGACAAAGCAACGAAAAACATACAAACGTCAAATCTTTGGTTATGATGTCTGCAGAAAGTTCTAAGAAGATTCAATGGAGCAGCTAAACTGTACGACGCTGCAATCGTACATTTCCGGTCAAATGCATTCGCCCATAGGCTATAAAAAAATTCTAATGTTGGTTGACTAGTAAAATAATTAATAAATATAATTATTACTAGTCATACAACATTAGAATTTTACTACAGTTAGCTTGTAGGTGGAAAATTCAACCGGAAATGTACACGTACAGTTTAGCTGCTCCGTCGA
Source organism: Aquarana catesbeiana (assembly GCF_042186555.1). NCBI lineage: Eukaryota > Metazoa > Chordata > Amphibia > Anura > Ranidae > Aquarana > Aquarana catesbeiana. Next base: position 72,476,822 of record NC_133334.1, read on the forward strand.
ATCTTCTTTGAACATTCGACAGACACCATAAGCCTTCAATGACAGATTCGACCTTAATAATTTGGATTTTCGGACGAATGCAATTTTTTACGAAAAACTAAATGGATAAAAACGAATTTCGGGAGTAACTAAATAAATGTATTTTTCAGACGAAAACGAAATTCTGAAACAAAGTATTTCGGTGTGCACATGTCTATGGCTGAGTATGGCTGAGTACAGCTGGTATGGCTGAGTACAGCTGGGTATGGCTGAGTACAGCTGAGTACGGCTGGGTATTGCTGGCTGGGTATGGCTGAGTATGGCTGGGTATGGCTGGGTATGGCTGGGGTGAATGGGATGACTGAGCATGGATGGATGGATGAGTATTGCTTAGTATGGATGGCTGAGCATGGATGGATGGATGAGTATGACAGAGGGATGGATGATTATTGCCAAGTGTGGATGGCTGAGCATGGATGGATGGATGAGTATGACAGAGGGATGGCTGAGCATGGATGGATGGATGAGGCTTCAATGGACACAGAGCAGCGCTGTGGGCACTATAGATCCAGCTCACAGTGCTGCTGCAACCAATCTCTCCCCTCTCCGCTCACACTGTACCGATCAGTACAGAGAGGGGGGAGAGGAACCGTACATGACGCCAGTTTGTTTACAAGTGATCGCTCCATCATTTGATGGAGTGATCACGTGGTAAACAGCTGCTGTCAGCGGCCACTTACCGTGATCCGTGACTGCCGGGTCCTGGACTCCCGGTCACGGTTACTCCCATGTGCGCACCTCAGGGGGGCGCGATTCTAGGAAGACGTCAATGTACGCCCTCCCAGGGTTATCGAGCCGTGCTGTAACCGTCATTCGGCTATGGCCCGGTGGTTAAGTGGCTAAAATCTAATGTTTGCTTGTTCAAATAGGCTAAAAAGATTAACAATTTCTATGGGGTGTACTTTTATTATTTTCCATGACTGTACGATAGGTGGGAGGCCTCCTTTGGCGCACTGGAATACACCCTAATGCCGGCCATAGATGGATCGAATATCAGCTGGGTCTTGCTAAAGTGGCCAAGATTTGATCCATCTATGGGCAGGATGCTTGTACTGAAGTTGACTTGATTGACTTCAGTACAACCAGCCTGTCTGATTTCTTGCATGTGATTACTGCTGGTGGCCATAACCACTCTTCTCCGTATATATACCTAAAGAGTAACACAATAAATGACTTCATATTAACCACTTGCCTACTGGGCACTTATAACCCATTCTTGACCAGGCCAATTTTCAGCTTTCAGTGTTGTCACACTTTTGAATGACAATTACTCAGTCATGCAATACTGCACCCATATTAAACTGTTGTCCTTTTTTTTTCTTCACACAAATAGAGCTTTTTTTGGTGGTATTTAGTCACCACTGGGTTTTTTGCACTATAAAGTTTTTTGAAAACGCAGAAAGAAAATGCCAACATTTTTTAACACTTTTTTACACATTTTTACGGCACCGACAGGCACTGATGAGGATCCACTGATAGGGTGGCACTGATGATCACTCACTAATGGGCACTGATGTGCTCTATTGGGCACTGATGAGCACTAATAGGGTACTGATAAGCACTAATAGGGCACTTCTGTGGCACTGATGAGCACTCACTGATGGCACTGTAGGGCACTGATAAGCACTCACTGGTGGCACTGATGTGCACTGTAGGGCACTGATGGGCACTGATAAGCACTCACTGATGGGCACAGTATGGCACTGATGAGCACTGCATGGCACTGTAGAGCACAAATAAGCACTGTAGGGGCACTGATGAGCACTGTAGTGGCACAGATGAGCAGTGTAGTGGCACTGATGAGCACTATAGTGGCACCGTAGGGCATTGATGAGCACTGTAGTGGCACCGTAGAGCACTGATGAGCACTGTAGTGGCACTGATGGATCCTGTAGTGGCACTGATGGCACTATAATGGCACTGATGGACACTGTAGTGGCACAGATGGCACTGTAATGGCACTGTAATGGCACTGTAGTGGCACTGATGGCACTCAGGATCATGCCAGCTCACGCTGCAGTGTTTCTCTCTCCTCTACTCACACCGATACAGCAGCGGGAGCTGAACCAAGCATGATCCCAGTTTGTTGACAAGTGATTGCTCCATCAATAGAGCAATCACGTAATAAAGGGTCTCACTGATTGGCCCTTTTCCCCAATCCATGATGCTCTGGGTCCAATGGAGCCAACCATTAGGAACACATCCAGATGCATGCCCCAGGGGGTGCGCAAGAAGCACGAGCACGGACTCCGTCATATGACCGTGTCCCAGAACTAGCCGGCCGCGGTCGGCAAGTGGTTAAAGGTCTAAACTCTTATTTAACAAAATTTTGTTTGCCAAAGCACTCTATATCATAAACAATTACCATAGCGCACGTATACGTTATGCAAGCAGTATTAGCCTGTATAGATTTACGCATTATAGCAAAGTGAAGACAATCACATATCCTAAATTGCCACATATATTATAGAGAGAATACTCCTTTTAACCCCTCATGCCTTATTTTCGTTAAATCACCCCTAATTATCCCCCCTTAAAGTGGTTGTAAAGTCACATGTATTAATTACTTTTATTCTCTCTGTTTTAGGTCCCTGTTCAGTACAGTGTGTGTTTTCCTATAATTATAATGCTAAATACTTTCTTTGCAGAGCCCTCTAGTGCTGTCACCTGACCCCCTCTGCTTTCCTTCTGATATAAGTGAGTACAGTGGAAGGGACTGAGATCCCCTCTGATAAATGGAAGCCAGCAGTGTCATGTTTCTTTACTTTACAAGCACTGGAGCAGCTGCAGGGAATAGAATGAGGGGAGAGGAGGAGATTGGCTCACACACTGATTACTGAACTGACAGGGAGAGAGGGAGGGGGAGGGGGAGATTTAGAGATGCTGAGAAGAGAGCTGGATGATGGAGGCACATAAACTGACAACGGTATCATGGATCAGCAGCCATGATAAACGTGGTCAGTTTAAACAGGGGAAAACATGAACAGGCAGGATCAATCAGGTATTGTGCAACATGGAGAGGGGCAATCGACATGGCAAAAGCACTGTGTTATATGTCAAACTCTTCTCTTTCTTGATAACTCCAGTAATTTATACTCTAATGTGTGATAGGACCTTGTTGTCGGAAATTCTGACCGTGTGTAGGTTCCATCACACATTTTCCATAGGAATTTCCGTCACACAAAATTTTAGAGCTTGTTCTCAAATTTTCCGACATTTTTTGTGACCGTGTGTATGCAAGACAAGTTTGAGCCAACATCTGTCGGAAAAAATCCCATGGATTTTGTTGTCGGAAAATCCTATCGTGTGTATAGGGCATAACAGTTCTGATAATAAGTATGTCCCTATTGAAGCATGTTGTAAGAGATGGAGATCTGAGAAAAAACAGTGTAGTTAGTGTTCAAAATTTACATAAACCAACTGTAAGCATACCATATCTTCTGCTTTGGATGTACTTGTATTACATGATTTGGATTACCTTTGTAATGACATTTTGATATATAAATACATATTGGGATAACAAATACATTATAGTGAGATATAATATAAAGACATATATGTTTACTTTTCCTTGCACTCAATAATATCATACAAATATTAGAGGTTATTATGCATGTCAAGCATATGTATAGCCAAAACATTTTTTCTTTTGCTGGGAAGGGTTAGAATCCCTTTCATATTTTGAGGCCAAGATGATTTATTTATTTGATTTATATCTGGGCAACATGTGTTAAAACAGCCAACATGTTTCAGAGGTTAGATGTTCCCTTCGTCAGGGTTTTAGAACTGTGTGAGATGGAAATGGTTTGACTAAAGGGCTTTAAAAATTGAACTTATTGGATTGCTGGCGTCTGTCCAGGGCGATAGCTCAGTAGGTAACGATCTAGCAATACTGAACCTAAGAATTTTGACTATACATACACTTAAAGCCAGGGTAAAAATATAATATATAAAGCAGTTAGCATATATTATCATTTTTTTATATGAATATCTCAGCATGCAGGCATTTAATAGTTGAACATTTTTATAACACCCAAAAGTGTTAAATCATTTATATGCAGTATTTTGTCACTTTGAGATGATCCCAAAAGACCAGAAATTGGTTGTTTTAGGATATTTTCTTTGGGAGAATACGATGCTCACGCTCCTAAATGTAGGTCATGATTATCATATAAAGCTAAAAGTAAATGCTAATACTGAATTTGCAGCATAAGAAAAAAATACATATTAGATGTCACATACAGAAAATTACAGCAAAGGCTGGGATTTATATCTGAGAATTAATGAGAATCATAAAAATATGGGATAATAAGATGCTTAAATCACCCACCAGAGTCCACACATATAGTATTTCACAGCCATGTCTGCGCACCAGAGGAATTAATCCCTATCTAATCATAGGGTAGAGCACAAATTTTAATTGTTTGTCCCAAGCACCTAGTCATAACTAAAACATTGCAAGAGTATTGTTTTATGGTTACACCTTTTGCATTCATAACTAAACGCATCACAACTATATGGTTATAATGTATCCTAACACATATTACAGGGGTGTGGAGAAGGAGATAAGATGTAAATTACTATATTCTCTTGAACAATATTAAAAACAGCTTTTACCCTTACACCTATGATATTTAAAGTAAAACTGTCAGTCATTTTAAATTTATAAAAGAAATATCTTTTCTAAGAGAAGACATTTTAACATGCTTTTGATTGCAGTAAACAGTAAAACCATGGATTGCGAGTAACTTGGTCTGTGAGTGTTTTACAAGACAAGCAACATTTTTTTTATAAATTTTAACTTGATAAACAAGCAACGTCTTGCAATACGAGCTGCGTCATGTCACAACTGAGTATAAAAGAGAAGAGAGGCACTTCTAAGTGTAGCAGTATGGTTACATTTGTTGAAGGCACAACATTTAGGCTCGGCTCACACTGCCACGACTTGGGATCCGACTTGTGAAACTCCATGTCGTGTTACATGTGAAGGCCCATTTTAGCCAATGAGAGCTGTCTTAACCACTTGACGACCGCCTCACGCTGATGTACGTCAGCAGAATGGCACGGGCAGGCAAAATCACGGGCAGGCAAAATCACATACCTGGTACGTGATTGCCTTCCCGCGGCGGGGGGGCCAGAGGCAGTCGTCATTTCTTCCCGGGCGATGAGAGGTGAGGGGGAGGCCATCCATTTGTGGCCACCCCCTCCCGATCGCTCCCGGCGAATGAAAATCCTTCCTGTGCCTCTATAATGTAAACAGAGGCACAGGAAGTGATGTCATCCCTCCTCCAGCCGGTCTTTTCGATCCGGCGCCGAGGAGAGAAGACATCAAGTCTGCACAACACTACACTAACAGTAGAACACACCAGGCACACTTGTCACCCCCCTTCACCCCCCGATCACTCGCCGATCACCCCCCTGCACCCCCTGTCACACTGACACCAATAGCATTTTTTTTTTTTTTTTGCACTGGTGTCAGTATGTGACAGTTATAAGTGTTAGGGCAGTTAGGTTAGCCCCCTTTAGTTCTAGGGTACCCCCCTTTAGGTCCAGGGTACCCATACCCCCCTAACGCCCCTAATAAAGGTTAACCCCGTAATCACCCCCCGTCGCCAGTGTCGCTAAGTGATCGTTTTTCTGATCGCTGTATTAGTGACACAGATGACGCTAGTTAGGGAGGTAAGTATATAGGTTCGCTGTCAGTGTTTTATAGCGACAGGGAACCCCATACACTACCAACTAAAGGTTTTAACCCCCTGATTGTCCCCTAGTTAACCCTTTCACCAGCGATCACCGTATAAGTGTTACGGGTGACGCTGGTTAGTTAGTTTGTTTTTTGTAGTTTATTACAGTTTTAGGGCACCCGCCGTTTATTACCTTATAAAGGTTTAACCCCCTAATTGCCCGGCGGTGATATAAGTTACGTTTTTAGGATCAGATAAGGTCTGCGTCGCCCCAGGCAGCGTCAGATTAGCGCCAGTACCGCTAACACCCACGCACGCAGCATACACTTCCCTTAGTGCTATAGTATCTGAACGGATCAATATCTGATCCGATCAGATCTATACTAGCGTCCCCAGCAGTTTAGGGTTCCCAAAAACGCAGTGTTAGCAGGATCAGCCCAGATACCTGCTAGCACCTGCGTTTTGCCCCTCGGCCCAGCCCAGCCCACCCAAGTGCAGTATCGATCGATCACTGACACTTACAAAACACTAAGCACACAACTGCAGCGGTCGCAGAGTCAGGCCTGAACAGATTTTTGGTAGCGTTTTGATACAGTCGCTAACAGTCAGGAGCTTTTTTGCCTGTGAGTCTCACTAGTGTACCCCTAAATTTAGAGCCCAAAATGGCAAATCGAAGGTACACTAGTCAAGAGGCCTACATGTTTCTGAGCATGACAGATAGTGAAGAGGAAGTCACTCATCTGTCAGATTCAGGCTCAGAATAGGATCCTGTAGAGGACAGCGGCTCCATGACAGATAGCTCTGACGACGGAGTTGTGGTCCCTGCTAAGGTCAGGCGTACCAGACCCCAAACTTCTTCTTCTGTCCTTGAAGTGCAAGAACCGCAGGTCCCTCGTATGGAGCAGAGAAGTACTAGTGCCGCTATTCCTTCTGGTGAACTGGCAAGCACCAGCGGCCTAGTACAACCTGGTCGTATATCCAGCACTGCAGTATCACGTGGTGACGTGGCGAGTCCCATAAGTGTAGTTCAAGCTGGTGAGGTGGCAAGCACTAGTAGTGTCCCGCTGCCACCAAGAAGACAAAGACACGCCCGTTGTGCCCATAGTGCCCTTCCTGCTGCATTCGCCAATCCGAATTGGGAACCCACCACTTCTGCAGCACCCGTACTTCCCCCATTCACTGGCCAACCCGGAATTCAGGTGGAAACAGTTGATTTTACGCCACTGGATTTTTTTTCGCTGTTTTTCACCGAAGATCTCTATAGATCTATTGTGGACCAAAGCAATTTATACGCTGGTCAACACATCGCCGCTAATCCCCAGTCCTCCCTTGCCAGAGATTGGAGACCAATTACGGTCTCCGAATTTAAGATCTTTCTGGGCCTTTCCCTCAACATGGGCTTGAATAAAAAGAGTAAATTGCGGTCATATTGGTCCACTGACCCAATTTACCATGCGCCCGTGTTCTCTGCCTCCATGGCCAGGGCACGATACGAGCAGATTTTGCGGTTCATGCACTTCAACGACAATGAACTCTGTCGTCCTCGTGGAGACCCTGAATACGATCGGCTCTACAAAATTTGGCCCCTCGTAAACCACTTCAACCAACGTTTTGAAGACTTGTTTACTCCCCATCAAGTTGTCTGCCTTGATGAGTCCCTGATTACATTTTCTGGCCGCTTGTCATTCAAACAGTACCTTCCCAGCAAGCGTGCCAGATACGGGGTCAAGATGTATAAGCTCTGTGACAGGGCCACAGGCTATACATGTAGATTTATGGTTTACGAGGGCAAAGATAGTCACGTAGAGCCAACAAACTGCCCTGACTACATAGGAAGCGCTGGCAAGATAGTGTGGGACTTGGTGTCACCCTTATTCGGGAAAGGGGTACCACTTGTACGTGGACAATTATTACACGAGCGTGCCACTTTTTAGTCACCTTTTTGATCAACAGATTGGAGCATGTGGCACCGTGCGACCTCATCACCGGGGCTTTCCCCAGCGGCTTGTAGATTCCCGTCTTAGGCTGGGGGAGAGAGCCTGCTTGAAGTGTAATAACTTGTTCGCTATGAAGTGGAGGGACAATAAGAATGTTTTCGTTCTTACCTCCCTTCATGCAGACACGACGGTCCAAATTCCTACGGCGACTGGTGTTGTGGAGAAACCCCTCTGTGTCCACGAATATAACCAAAATATGGGAGGGGTGGACCTCAACGACCAGTTGTTGGCGCCGTACCTAGTTGCCCGTAAGGCCAGACGCTGGTACAAAAAAGTGTCTGTTTATTTATTTCAATTGGCTTTGCTGAATGCTCATGTGCTATACAGAGCTTCAGGACGGACTGGATCCTTCCTTAAATTCCAGGAAGAGATCGTCAGAGCCCTTCTGTATCCAGACGGTGCTCCACCTCACCATCCCCAACCAAATGCAGTAAGCCGGCTGCATGAGAGGCATTTTCAATATGTCCTCCCGAGTACCCCTACCCAATGAGCCCCCCAAAAAAGATGTCGTGTCTGCAGCAAGCGCGGATTTAGGCGTGACACTCCGTATTATTGTCCCTCCTGTCCTGACAATCCTGGTCTTTGCATGGGTGAATGTTTTGAACGCTACCATACACTAGTGGAGTATTAGCGTAGGGTACAGCACTGCACAGACTAGGACACACTTTCACAGGGTCTCCCAAGATGCCATCGCATTTTGAGAGACCCAAACCTGGTACCAGTTAAAAAAGTTAAAGTTACAAAAAAAAGCGTAAAAAAAAAAAAAACACAAAAAAAATATAAAATAAAAAAAACAAAAATAGTTGTTTTATTGTTCTCTCTCTATTCTCTCTCTATTGTTCTGCTCTTTTTTATTGTATTCTATACTGCAATGTTTTATTGTTATGTTTTTATCATGTTTGCTTTATAGGTATGCAATTTTTTTATACTTTGTTTTTTTATTGTTAACCACTTTTTTGTTTTCAGGTACGCCATTCAGCTGCAGAGCGGATTTATTTATCTTGACAACAACAGCGTTTGCTCCCACGATATATAAAGCCGTGACTCCAGCGCTGTCTGAGGTGATTTCACCACCACAGTTACATACTTCAGCATATATGCCGAAGCGTGGGGGCAGCAGTGGGTGGAGGAGCGATTTGCTCCTGCCTTTTGCGGGAGGATGCCCCCATGCTTCGGCATATATAAATGGTGCATGTATGCCCATTATTAGAAGTGGGTGGATGAAGGGAGGTATTCTAATGGTGGGCATACCCACCGATCAATATCTTTTTTTCGTTCAGCCCACAGGCTGCATGAAAAAAAAGTTTACAATATATGCCCAACAAGGACCAGCATCGTACTGGTATGTTGCTGGACTTTGAGTGGTTATACCAGAATGCCTGCAGGTTTAGGTATCATCTTGGTATCATTCTTTTCAGCCAGCGGTCGGCTTTCATGTAAAAGCAATCCTAGCAGCTAATTAGCCTGCTTTTACAAGAAGTGGGATGGAATGCCCCCCCACCGTCTTCCATGTTTTTCTCTGGCTCTCCTGTTCCAACAGGGAACCTGAAAATGCAGCCGGTGATTCAGCCAGCTGACCATAGAGCTGATCAGAGACCAGAATGGCTCCAAACATTTCTATGGCCTAAGAAACTGGAAGCTACAAGCATTTCATGACTTAGATTTCGCTGGATGTAAACAGCGCCATTGGGAAATTGGAAAAGCATTTTATCACACCTATCTTGGTGTGGTCAGATGCTTTGAAGGCAGAGGAGAGATCTAGGGTCTAATAGACCCCAATTTTTTCAAAAAAGAGTACCTGTCACTACCTATTGCTATCATAGGGGATATTTACATTCCCTTAGATAACAATAAAAATGATTAAAAAACATAAAAATGAAAGCAACAGTTTAAAAATAAGATAAAAAAATCAAAAAAACAATAAAGAAAAAAAAAAAAAAAAAAGCACCCCTGTCCCCCCCTGCTCTCGCGCAAAGGTGAACGCAAGCTTCGGTCTGGCGTCAAATGTAAACAGCAATTGCACCATGCACGTGAGGTGTCACTGCGAAGGTCAGATCGAGGGCAGTAATTTTAGCATTAGACCTCCTCTGTAAATCTAAAGTGGTAACCTGTAAAGGCTTTTAAAGGCTTTTAAAAATGTATTTAGTTTGTCGCCACTGCACGTTTGTGCGCAATTTTAAAGCATGTCATGTTTGGTATCCATGTACTCGGCCTAAGATCATCTTTTTTATTTCATCAAACATTTGGGCAATATAGTGTGTTTTAGTGCATTCAAATTTTAAAAAGTGTGTTTTTTCCCCAAAAAATGCGTTTGAAAAATTGCTGCGCAATTACTGTGTGAAAAAAAAAATGAAACACCCACCATTTTAATCTGTAGGGCATTTGTTTTAAAAAAATATATAATGTTTGGGGGTTCAAAGTAATTTTCTTGCAAAAAAAAAAAATAATTTTTTCATGTAAACAAAAAGTGTCAGAAAGGGCTTTGTCTTCAAGTGGTTAGACGAGTGGGTGATGTGTGACATAAGCTTCTAAATGTTGTGCATAAAATGCCAGGACAGTTCAAAACCCCCCCAAATGACCCCATTTTGGAAAGTAGACACCCCAAGCTATTTGCTGAGAGGCATGTCGAGTCCATGGAATATTTTATATTGTGACACAAGTTGCGGGAAAAAGACATTTTTTTTTTTATGCACAAAGTTGTTACTAAATGATATATTGCTCAAACATGCCATGGGGATATGTGAAATTACACCCCAAAATAAATTCTGTTGCTTCTCCTGAGTACGGGGATACCACATGTGTGAGACTTTTTGGGAGCCTAGCCGCGTACGGGACCCCGAAAACCAAGCACCGCCTTCATGCTTTCTAAGGGCGTAAATTTTTGATTTCACTCTTCACTGCCTATCACAGTTTCGGAGGCCATGGAATGCCCAGATGGCACAACCCCCCCCCCCAAATGACCCCATTTTGGAAAATAGACACCCCAAGCTATTTGCTGAGAGGTATAGTGAGTATTTTGCAGACCTCACTTTTTGTCACAAACTTTTGAAAATTGAAAAAAGAAAAAAAAATAAATTTTTCTTGTCTTTCTTCATTTTCAAAAACAAATGAGAGCTGCAAAATACTCACCATGCCTCTCAGAAAATAGCTTGGGGTGTCTACTTTCCAAAATGGGGTCATTTTGGGGGGTTTTGTGCTATCTTGGCATTTTATGGCCTTCGAAACTGTGATAGGTAGTGAGGAGTGAAATCAAAAATTTACGCCCTTAAAAATCCTGAAGGCGGTGATTGGATTTCGGGGCCCCGTATGAAGCTAGGCTCCCAAAAAGTCCCACACATGTGGTATCCCCGTACTCAGAAGAAGCAGCAGAATATATTTTGGGGTGTAATTCCACATATGCCCATGGCATGTTTGAGCAATATATCATTTAGTGACAACTTTGTGCAAAAAAAAAAAAAAAAAATTGTCACTTTCCCGCAACTTGTGTCAAAATATAAAATATTCCATGGACTCAACATGCCTCTCAGCAAATAGCTTGGGGTGTCTACTTTCCAAAATGGGGTCATTTGGGGGGGTTTTGTGCCATCTGGGCATTTTATGGCCTTCAAAACTGTGATAGGTAGTGAGGAGTGAAATCACAACTTTACGCCCTTAGAAATCCTGAAAGCGGTGCTTGGTTTTCGGGGCCCCGTATGCGGCTAGGCTCCCAAAAAGTCCCACACATGTGGTATCCCCATACTCAGGGGAAGCAGCTAAATGTATTTTGGGGTGCAATTCCACATATGCCCATGGCCTGTGTGAGAAATTTATCATTTAGTGACAACTTTGTGCAAAAAAAAAAAAATTTGTCACTTTCCCGCAACTTGTGTCAAAAAATAAAATATTCCATGGACTCAACATGCCTCTCAGCAAATAGCTTGGGGTGTCTACTTTCCAAAATGGGGTCATTTGGGGGGGGGGTTGTGCCATCTGGGCATTTTATGGCCTTCAAAACTGTGATAGGTAGTGAGGAGTGAAATCAAAAATGTATGCCCTTAGAAATCCTGAAGGCGGTGCTTGGTTTTCGGGGCCCCGTACGCCACTAGGCTCCCAAAAAGTCCCACACATGTGGTATCCCCATACTCAGTAGAAGCAGCTAAATGTATTTTGGGGTGCAATTCCACATATGCCCATGGCCTGTGTGAGCAATATATCATTTAGTGAAAACTTTGTGCAAAAAAAAAAAAAAAATGTCACTTTCCCGCAACTTGTGTCAAAAAATAAAATATTCCATGGACTCAACATGCCTCTCAGCAAATAGCTTGGGGTGTCTACTTTCCAAAATGGGGTCATTTGGGGGGGGGGGGGGGGTTGTGCCATCTGGGCATTTTATGACCTTCAAAACTGTGATAGGTAGTGAGGAGTGAAATCAAAAATGTATGCCCTTAGAAATCCTGAAGGCAGTGATTGGTTTTCGGGGCCCCGTACGCGGCTAGGCTCCCAAAAAGTCCCACACATGTGGTATCTCCGTACTCAGGAGAAGCAGCTGAATGTATTTTGGGGTGCAATTCCACATAGGCCCATGGCCTGTGTGAGCAATATATAATTTAGTGACAACTTTTTGTAAATATTTTTTTTTTTTTGTCATTATTCAATCACTTGGGACAAAAAAATAAATATTCAATGGGTTCAACATGCCTCTCAGCAATTTCCTTGGGGTGTCTACTTTCCAAAATGGGGTCATTTGGGGGGGTTTGTACTGCCCTGCCATTTTAGCACCTCAAGAAATGACATAGGCAGTCATAAACTAAAAGCTGTGTAAATTCCAGAAAATGTACCCTAGTTTGTAGACACTATAACTTTTGCGCAAACCAATAAATATACGCTTATTGACATTTTTTTTACCAAAGACATGTGGCCGAATACATTTTGGCCTAAATGTATGACTAAAATTGAGTTTATTGGATTTTTTTATAACAAAAAGTAGAAAATATCATTTTTTTTTTAAATTTTCGGTCTTTTTCCGTTTATAGCGCAAAAAATAAAAACGGCAGAGGTGATCAAATACCATCAAAAGAAAGCTCTATTTGTGGGAAGAAAAGGACACAAATTTTGTTTGGGTAAAGCATTGCATGACCGCGCAATTAGCAGTTAAAGCGACGCAGTGCCAAATTGGAAAAAGTCCTCTGGTCCTTATGCAGCATAATGGTCCGGGGCTGAAGTGGTTAATTAGCGCTACTGAAGTTGTTCTGACTTTAGAAATGGTTCCTGTACCAGTGGCATCACTAGGATTGGTGTCACCCAGTGTGGAAAAAATTGGTGTCACCCCCCACAACTATAGCCCCCCTCAGTAGAGAAACCCCCCAGTACAGACCCCTCTCCACTAACTATAGACCCCCCCACTAAGTACAAATCCCCCTCCCGCAGTATAGATCCCCCTTCCTCAGTACAGACCCCCTCACTAAGTACAGACCCCCCAGCCCTCAGTACAGACCCCCCCTCAGTGCATACCCCATCAGTATAGATCCCCCCAAGTGCAGACCCCACATCAGTTTAGACCCCCCTCAGTGCAGATCCCCATCAGTATAGACCCCCCTCAGTCCAGACCCCCATCAGTATAGACCCCCCTCAGTACAGACCCCCTCTCCCCTCCCATAGCGCCCCCCCTGCATATGTCCATCTACATATATAGTAGTGTACAGACCTCAGAAGAGTGCGGACTGATATGCACAGCAGACAGCAGTGTATGTCCCTTGGGCTCCTCCTCTCCCTGTGTGGATGTAAACAGAGAGGAGGGGGAGGCAGCTTTGGTCCACTCCGCTGAGGGACACAGCCGTGAGATCTGAGAGGCAGATCAGTGTAGGGCAGCGGGCGGTGTTAGTGGTGCCGCTACTCACGGGTGTCACCCCTCTGGTGGCCCGCAGCCCCCTAGCGATGCCACTGTCCTGTACTACTTCAAGGTGACTTCTATCCAACTTGTGCCCATAGACTTTAATAAAAGTTGCTTCAAAGTTGCCTTGAAGTTACATTGCTATAATCTTTTTATATAGACTATACAGTAGTACCTTGGATTACGAGAATAATTCGTTCCAGAAGAATACTTGTAATCCAAAGCACTCGTATATCAAAGCAAGTTTCCCCATAGGAAATAATGTAAACTCAGATAATCCATCCCAGTGGCACTGGGTGGTGGGGCGCCGGAGACATTGTGAAACACTCAGAGAGCATTTGGAGCCCCTTGGATGCACTCGGAAAGGTTTGGAGACACTCGGGAACTGAGTGTTTCCGAGTGTCTCTGAGTGTCACCGGCGCCCCCCGCACCTCTGGCCAAATGCAGTACTGCACACCCCAGAGGCTTGAATCCTGCTCATTTTGCGAGACAACGCTCGCAAATCGAGTCAGGATTTTAAAAAAATCATAGCTCGTATTGCAAAACGCTCGTAAACCGCGTTACTCACAATCTGAGGTATTACTGTAGACTGAAGGACTTATGAATAAATGTTGTGAAACGAATCATCTGAGTCGCCATTATTTCTTATGGGGAAATTCGCTTTGATATACAAGTGCTTTGGATTACAAGCAAGTTTCTGGAACAAATTATGCTCTCAATCCAAGGTTTTACTGTATTTGTTAACCAGAAAACCTCCATCTTTGTGCCTTATTCCATTTGCGTCCTTTGTGTCATCTAAATTTTTCACTTTGCTGCTGGGGCTGACATCCCTAAAGTGTAACTAAACTCAAACAGTAACCCAAATATACTGTTACACGTGTTTCTGTAGTGTCCACAAAAAAAAAAAAAATTATTATGTCAGTCAATTCATACCAGCAAGGTGTATCCACAGACCTCCTGTTCTAGGGTGATGAGGCTAAGGGGTTGATTTACTAAAGGCAAATAGACTGCAAGTGCAATTGCTCTAGAGCTTAGTAAATGAGGTAAAGCTTCACTTTGCAAAGAATACCCAATCATGTACAAAAAAATAATAAAAATAAAAAACTGCATTTTTGCTTGCACATGATTGGATTATGGAAGTCAGCAGAGCTTCTGCTCATTTACTAAGGTCTGGTGTAACTGCACTGTGCAAGTGCACAGTCTATTTGCCTTCAGTGATTAAAGTGATTGTAACAGCAGAAGGTTCTTTTTTAAGCCTTCTGTGTCCAGCAGCCCCCCTCAGACTTACCTGAGCCTCATCTAGATGCAGCAATGTTGTGGGATTGTCTTGGCTGCCTGGGACTCCCCCCCTTATTAGCTGAGACAGCAGCACAACACCATTGGCTCTCTCTGCTGTCAATCAAAGCCAGTCAGCAAATGAGGGGCGAAAGGGGGTGGGGCGGGGCTCGGTGTCTGAATGGACACAGGGAGCTGTGGCTTGGCTTGGGTGCCCCCATAGCAAGCTGCTTTCTGTGGGGACATTCAACAGGAGGGAGGGGCCAGGAGAGCCTGAAGAGAGACCCAAGAAGAGGGGGATCCAGGCTGCTCTGTGCAAAATCACTTCACAGAGCAGGTAAGTATAACATGTTTGTTATTTTTAACTAAAAAAAAACGAGACTTAAGAATCACTTAAGCTCTGGAGCAACTGCACTGTGCAAGTGCACAATCAATTTGCCTTTAGAAAATCAACCCCTTAATCTCTTCACCAGTATCATTGGCAACCCTTGTGGACCCTACTGGGATTGACATACAAAGAGCTTCTCCTTGCTCTGGATGGCAAAGGAGTGGTGGGAAGGCAAAGGCAAACATACGTTTTTGAGGGGGTTAAGGCTTTAAGGTGAACTTGTTGCTTTGCTCTGCATAGGCAAAGTACATTTTCACATTAAGAGATGCTCTCTGAGTTTTCTTTCTCAGGGTTTTCTTTCTAATAAAAGTAAAAGTAAGCCACTTGTGTCAGCTCTTATGCCTCAACAAACCCCAGAATCTATTTAATGACTGGGAGCTGCAGCATTACACACTGTTACAAATTACAGGCTCCCTCTCCTTAGCTAAGAGGAAGCTTTATAATTGTTAAAATTGAATGGTTCAGTAATGGAAAGTAATGCATTTTGTGTAAGGATATATGTTGCCTGGAACACACAGCAGCAGGAATAGTCTGAAGCATGTTCTGTTCTTGCCAATACTTCATGAGAGATAACATTTTTTCTTACAAATAACATGTCCCTAAAAAAGAAAAGAAAAACGTTTCCATTGGTATATCTATGATTTAATTTAGTTCTAGAAGCGATAAGCTTATAATAAAGCTTACCTATAGGCACCAGTTGGGAGATATTTACTATTTCTGCAGCTGGTGACATCACTGGCACATGCACACTGCTCTCTGAATGGAAGGCATACCGAGTGTGCCATTCGTTAACATCGCCATGTCACGATTGTGGCTTCCATGCACGGAAGTGATGTCATCAGGACTCTGCCGTTCAAATGGCCCGAGCCCGTGAACCTGAAAGAATGACCGGGTGAAGATGGGAAGCCCTGTCAGCGGTGACAGCGCGCCTCTGGGGGTGTCATGTACCTGGTGGAAGAGCCTAACACGATGAGATAAGGCCTCTCTTACACCTCTGACTCGGGGCCCCAGATAGAGCAGACAGGTAGCTCCGGAGTACAGAGTGACACGAGTGCCTATTGGTCTTGCTAGCAGCAGGGCTGGACAAACAATCTCAGGATCAGCAGGAAAAGACCATCAGTAGACCACAGCGGAGCAGCAGTGCCAAATGGACTCCAGGGAGCAGGAGACAGGAGCAGGCTGGCACTGGAAATAGTGGACAGGCACAGGCTGGTAGCAGACAGGCGGGGAGCAGCACCAGTGGAATATAGACAGAGGCTTGCAGCAGGCAGTCCAGCAGCGATGGGAACAGAAGCAGAGTCAGACGAACCAGGCCATACACAGGTAGATGGATTAGGTGCAGATGCATAGACATCAGCAATGTCAAAATGCAGGCCGATTCGGTAACAGATCAGTGGAGCAGCAGCAAAGGGAACAGGCAGAAGCGTAGTCAGAGGCAAGCCAGGATCAATGCAGGCAGAGTTCAGGAGTAGTCAACACAAGCCAGGTCGGTAACAGTATTCAGATGCAGAGTAACAGGTTGCAGGTATGCACGGGAACACTATAGACAAGACAGCACTGAAGCATAGCACAGAAGTTTAAATAGCCTGCTTGGCGCAAGCAACAGATGCGTGTGAGCAACAGATGTGCACGCATGCACGCGAATATGCACAAGCTTTCGCAAAATTTATATGAACATGAACAGGAACACAAATTAGCCTGTGCCTATTCACAGGATGCTGTCTAGAAGAGCCATCCTGTCTGCTGAAATGTCCTTCCTGAAAGGGGGGTTTCGTTTTAAGCTAATTCCTTCATAATGTGCAGGTATGCAATAGACATGTGCATTCGTTTTCGTCCTAATGCATTTTCGTCCGAATTTAGGGTATTTTCGTTATTGTTTTAACAAACGATAACGAACGTGCAGAATCCGAAAACCGGAAGATCCGATATAAACAAATGCTTTATTTACGCTTTCATTGTGACAACAGTTTGATATAGATAGGAGATTCGACGTGACTCTGACAATAGCAATCTGTGTCCATCAAACTTGTGGTCGAATGTGCCTAACCTTAGCTCTATTAGTCCAAGATTATTCTACATAGAGAGAAAAGATTCGACATAGAGAGAAAAGATTCAACATTATAGAGAATATAGCAAAAAAGGTCGAATGTGTCTAACCTAACTTTATTAGTCCAAGATTATTCGACATAGAGAGAAAAGATTCGACATAAAGATTCGACGAAGCAGTCGCCGCGAGGGGACATTTATGGTCAAATGCTCCACCCATAGGCTATAGAAGAATTCTAATGTTGGTTGACTAGTAATAATAATTAATAAATATAATTATTACTAGTGTCATACAACATTAGAATTCTACTATAGCTTGTAGGCGGAACATTCGACCGGAAATGTGCCATTGCAGCGTCGTACAGTTTAGCTGCTCCGTCGAATCTTCTTAGAACATTCAACAGAAACCATAAGCCTTTAATGACAGATATGACCTTAATTATATCGGATTTTCGGAAGAATGCATTTTTTTTAACGAAACGAAATAAATAAAAAACGAATTTCGGGAGTAACTAAATAAATTTATTTTTCGTACGAAAAAGAAATTCCGAAACAAAATATTTCAGTGTGCACATGTCTATGCAATGCCATTATACCATTACCTTGTAGAGGGAGTTTTTTTCTATTTATTGTCTTTACTATCACTTTTAATAAAGATTTATATTTTCTGCAAGTGCAAGTATGATAAAGAGAAAAGTACAAGGTGTTGTAAGCAAAATAACCAGCCAGATTACAGCTTTAGGTGATCTAACTTAAGTAAACTGAAAGTTGATTGGATGCTATGGTTTAGCACACTTTAAACTCCATCTATGCTCTGTACATTGACTTTTTGAAAAAGCCTTTTTATTAATGTAATTTGCTGTCTCCAGCTGTACAGCACTATAAACCATTATTATACAACAACCTCCTTTTTCTTGGCTGCCTTTAAATGCTGTTCATTTAGAAGACCCAGCGTTCCGAGAAATGTAGTCCAGCTCCACAGTATAATTTATTATACATTGTGAAAGTTTGTCCAGTTTAACCACTGAAGGAAAATTAGACACCCCCCACTAAAACGCTCTCTAACTTTCTATTGCCAACTTTCCAAAACTCTCCTGATTAAAGTAAAGCACAGCCTCCTAAAAACATCACAGAGCAATTGAATTGTATTTATTTGTGTATAACTAAATACCTATCATGCAGAACAGACAGTTAATGGTATAGAGCTTGGCGTCTTTGGAGATTAATTTTGCACCTTGAATGTAATCCTAATTTGATGTGACAGTGCCAGCCTTGTTGACAGGGGATGTAGAGTGAGACAAAATGCTCCCTTTGCTGAAGTTGAGTCAGTCCTGGCCTGAACTGCCCTATAGATCAAAATGCAGACATGCTTTAAAGTCATGGAATACTGCCATACGTTGAAAACAATAATTGAACAATGGATTGTAAATTTACAATAAAATGATGTTCTCTTAAGTAAAAGCAACGTGGCCAAAGCAAAATTTTCTCCAGTTGTGAGAATGTGTTGTGAATTGATTAGTTTAGGAATTTTTTCGGTTTTGCTTTTGAGACCTTGTATAAATATCAACTACTGGCTATAATAAGGGCTTCAGTGAAGTCTGTAATTTGCTAGGGCAATGTGTGGGAAAGAGCAGTAAATGGGAGTTCATTGTATGAATAAACGTATTCCAACTACCAAATGTGTTTATATATGGCTTTTAACAGTATGTTAATTATTGCATTTTGCATTTTTAACAAGGGGGTGAGGAGCAGATTTACCAGTAAATTCAAACCTGTGTTTTGCTTTGAAAAATACATCATGGATTTGCAGACTGAACTCTAGCCAGGGATTACCTCCTTCCTTTTTCAGGTGCTCCTGATATTGCTAAGTCACATAGAAACTTCAAATGAGGTCCATCAGTGGGACCTTTACTGTGTTCTGATAATTCCAGTAGCGGTCTCATGATGCCCCAATGAGCGGCAACAGCAGCAAGACTGGTTGAACTAGACTGCCAGAAGTAGGACCACAGAGGGTTGTGTCATAGTAGACTCAGGCAAAAAGGTGAAAATGGGCTTTGGAAGTGTTTTTTTTATATTATTTTTAATGGTTAGGAGTGGGTTGGTGGGAGGGTTCCAGACTTGTCAGGAGATTTTAAACCGACTAGTAAAATGGGTCCTTTGAAACATTTTTAGCCCAATATTGTATTTTACACTATGGGGGTTATTTATGAAAGGCAAATCCACTTTGCACTACAAGTGCACTTTCAAGTGCAGTCGCTGTAGATCCGAGGGGGACATGCAAGGAAAATAAAAAACAGCATTTTAGCTTGCACATGATTGGATAATAAAATCAGCAGAGCTTCCACTAATTTCAGATCTGCCCCTTAGATTTAGAGCGACTGCACTTCCAAGTGCACTTGTAGTGCAAAGTGGATTTGCCTTTCGTAAACAACCCCCTATGTTTTAAGACTTGGGTCCTCCACACCCATAGTACAGGCATACCCCACTTTTAAGTACACAATGGGGTTTATTTACTAAAGCTGGAAATTACTAAATCAGGCTCACTTCTGCATAGAAACCAATGAACTTCTAACCCCAGCTTGTTCAATTAAACTTTTGTAATAAATCCTGGAAGCTCATTGGTTTCTATGCAGAAGTGAGCCTGATTTTGTACTTTCCAGCTTTAGTAAATAAACCCCATTGTGTACTTAAAAGTGGGGTATGCCTGTAGTTGATCAATGGTTTATATAATAGGCATTTAGTAAATAAGGAGAGTACAAATAATGTCACCTGCATCCATCATGATGACATGACACATCCAACTATTTTCTATTTTCTGGCCCATTCACAATCTGGCTCAGGAACAGCAATGGTGGCTGGGGACCTGTACTCCAGAAGGTAGGGGGGATGGGATGGAGACTGGTGGCATATTCTACAACAAAAAAAGGTAACCAGATAAAAGATTTTCTGGCAAATCTTTGTTATGTGAAATGATTTGTTTATAACAAATAATAAATTCCAGTATAATTTAATTGTTTTTTTTTTTTTTGTCTTATAAAAAGTCTGTATCATTATTATTATTTTGAAAGTAAGTGTTACTTTGGCGCCTAAAAATGTACCATTAAATTTTGTTTGTATTTCGCTTCCCACAACTTGGGAGGTATAACTGGTTTTATATAAGCATCTATAAAGAATGCAGTTGAGGTTTAGCTAAATCGCATTTGTTCAGATTGTTAATTACTCAAGCAAGCACTGCAGGAACACAGTCCTTAATCTCAGTAGGACAGTAATGGCTCCTTGACTGTAACTTGGAAGGGACTCACTCACTCACATAGTCGGAAGTGCTCATCACTTGTTGACTTTTTAAAATCAATAGAAAAATTGACAAAGCATAAAGTTGTAAAATAACAACATTATTTGTGCCTTTGTATGTCTGATTGAGCAGATAAGCACGCGTAAAACGCAGGGCACTGTGATATGCAAATACAGACTTTGCTTCCTAAAGTCAATAGTTCATGGCTTCTGTACTTAGATATAAGTTACTAAGCCTTCTTGTTATGCCTAAGTACTAATAGATATGTGAGGCTAGCCAAAGGATGTGGCAAATAATTACCTTAAAGAGGAACTGCAGTCTGCTCACATAATTTGTAATAAAAACATCTTTTACATTCTGAAGCTTCCCACCAACCACTTTGGATAATATTTTATAAATACTGTGATACTGTACTTGCCAAATATGATGCAGAAATCTCCCTCCACTGAGTCTGGCTGCATCCATTTTAACTGTGGGCAACTGAAGCTGCTGCCTGTTCACTTCCTGGATTTACACAGAGCCACACCTCCTCTGCGGCCCTGCAGAGTGAGAGAGAGAGAGAGCTGTGCATAATGTCATAAACCTAGGCTTTTTACCAGACAAGAAACAGGAAGTGGGCTGTATAAGGTATTTACTGGCAGAAAAAAAAAATGTTTTACTATCCAAAGTTTAAACAACAAGTACAGAAGATTTAATAGATGGAAAGTTGAAAAAAATGACTGAAGGTCCATTTTAAGACAAATAAGGCACTGCAAACCTCTCTAGGTTTCCGAGAGGAGGCCCACCCACAATGGTAAAGAAGGCATAGGTGCAGTATGTTACTTTTTTACACCTTTTATTGTGTAGTAACGTTTTTATTTCAGACTTCAGTTGGAAAATAAAGCTGTAATCAACACCAATTTTTCTCTTTTATACAGTATAACACTTTTCATTTCGAAGAAGTAGAGGTTTGTAGATATCAGATGTTGATGATAGATACTTTGGCAAATTACCTTTAGAACTATTCCTTGATGGGGTTTACATAACATCCAGGCAGTATAATTTCTTAAACTTTGGTTCACCATGGGTTTTGGTTCCTGGCTAGGAGGCCACAGGAGCTTGACTGGAGGTGGGTTCCCTCAGTATCTGAAAAGGTTGCTGGAACCACCAAGCTATGGTGACCTCAAACTATGTGTGCGGCTAGAGCCAACACGTACCCCTGAAGGGAAGATTTTCTGCTATGGTTTGGAAGTCTAAAGATGGTTAAGATAACTTGCAAACTGACATTGCCTTTGGACTTAATTGTGGGTTCAACTGTTACACTAAGATCTTTACCATTTTCTGTTGCTATTTGATGCTATTCTTTCAATGTTTACAAAAAAACACACCTTGTTTTTTGTCTTCATTGTCATGGATGCTTACAGGTCTCTTTAAAAAATGAACTAAAGTATGAAATACATTTTACCAAAGATGGGAACAAAAGGCATTGAGCCCCACCAATATTTTTCTCCCATTTCTGCTTATGAGTTGATCTGCTTTGCAAAATGCTTCTTCTTTTAATCCATAGGGTTAAAATTAGCTCACTAATTGAGTGTTCAACAAAGTGGTAATAGCACACAGGGGATATGAAAATCTAAACTCACCAGTGAATGCATTTATATATTATAGCTCCCTCTAGTGTGCTAAAATGGTTAGTGTAGGAAAATTAAACTTGGCTCAGGGCTAAGCCTGAGCTGTGAATCTGGGTCAGGGTTCAGTGACTCAGTGCTGGATGACTCATCCTAGCAGCCTCTCTGGTGCCTCCCCCTGTTTTTTGGGACATTGGAGAAAGTTCTAGCAATAGTGAGAGGAGGTTATGAAGAGCCGCTTGAAATATTTATGAGGGCTTCAACCCACCCACCTTATAGATAGGCATGAGTCATGCCAGGGGGCAGTCAGGTGGAAGATGCAGATGGGGTGCTGAGGAGGCTTTCCGTGGCCTTTGAGGGTGCCCCCTAGTCTGGGGGGGCGACCTTGTGCCAGGGCCCGGGTTCTGGAAGGATCCTCGCAGAACACACAGAGGAAGCCCTTCCTGGAGGCACAGGAGCAAGGAAAGAGGGGAGCAGGTCAGCACTATCGGGAGATCGCCTAAAAATCAGCCAGGTGGGCTGATGAGTGTCAGTCTGGAGGACTGCAGGGAGAAGTAAGCCTGGAGGGCTAGTGAAAGACGCAGCTGCAGCCAGGTGGGTTGGCAGTGCCTGAAGGGGTGGTGCTAGGATCAGTAGCCACAGGACTGATACAAGCTGGACACTGTTTCTTTGCTACACACACAAGGGGCCTCGGGTTCCTGCCTGTAATGGGCCAATGCTTAAAATCTGACTGAGAGCCTGTCATATCTTCACTGTAATCTGGTGATAAGTTCTGCAAGCAAGCGAGTGCTGGAGGAAGAAGTGGACCTGTATATAGAGACTGTATATAGGAAGAGTTGTTCCTGAAGTTTGTTGTTGAAGTCAAATGTAGATCCCATAGCCTCCCATCCCTAGCCACGTTATTACTCTAAAAAAAACAAAACAAAAAAAAAAGCAAAGTCAGGGAATGTTCTCTGACTTAGTGTGCCTGGTTGTGTAGGGTGGGGAGTCCTAGTACATCTGCAGCCCTTAAGGGGTGCGCTACAATATTTATTGATAATCATCAAATTAACTTTTAAATGCAACTAGTGTAAATGCCTGAATTTGATTTGATATCCTCAGGAAAAAGGGAGGGCAGCACTTGGGGCTAATTAGGTCTTCTGCATGTATATAGGAAGCAGCACAATGACAGGAGAAGAACACAGACAGAAAACCTAAACAGTCTATTACTGCTTCTTCACTGTATAATGATAGGCAAGGAGAGAGCAAGGTGACCTAGTCAAAACTGCAGTAGAGAAAGGTCAGGTCATCAACTTGTCTGTGCTGTATGGCAATGGTGGGGAAATCCCAAGATTAACTAGATAGAAATATGTGTCGATTGGCAAATTAAACATCTCACTTATATTGCAATAGTATATTAAACTGTTTGCCCAGAGTTCAGGGCTATGTAGATAATACAAGAAAAGAAATAAGAGTTTGTCTAAGCTAATATGTTAATTAACTCCAAAGTAAGTTAAATTATTTAAAGCAAGATAGTTCTAATGATGTTGCCTTACACTTGGATCTTCCATTTCTTTCTGTTTACTTTTCCTAATAAGTTCTACAGTTAAAGCAAATGTTTCAGCTCAAACAACAACCCTGTTCCAATCCTCTCTTCTCCTCCTCATTATTAAATGGCAGACATTTTGTTTTATCCTTGTGCATTTGGCTTATTTCTGCCCCCTTTCTCAGCCCTCGCCTAGGCAAGAGTGACTGGCAGATTACTCCTACAGCCTCCTGGGACACCAGTGTCACACCAATGTCACATATTCCAGGAAGCAGCAGGTTCAGGATTGGACAAAAGTCCCATTCTATTTTGTCGCTAATGAGTATGCTGACATTGCAGACGCCATGGCAACATGTGAATTAGATGTCCAAGGGCCCAATAGAGCACACAAATCTAGTGCTGTGTCCTTGAAGGGCCACTTGCAAGAACTACAGCCAACTCTTGATGACATAGGAAGGAAAAATATATAAACAAAAAAACCTTTGTGCACACCTATAAAAAAACAATACATAAACGAATGACGTGCTGCTGCTTAAATTCAAGAGAGCACCACTCACTCCCAAATGTCAGAAATTTACAATCATTATTGATTCAGCTCTGCCCCTGTGTGTAAATACTGTATATAATAGATGTAAATAAATGTAAAATCTTCGCATTCAGTCAATTAATAAATTCAGTAATTTCAGATATGCAAAAAAAATATATATATATACACAGTACAAACAATGTGCATAAGAAAAAAAGTACACATGAATGTGCTCTGTGCACAACAGACAATAGCATGAAGGCTGCAGCTGGTAGATGCTCTGGAACTGTATTTGTGACAAATATATAAAGATTTTACGTTACCGACTCTGCCCCCCCTTACGCGTTATGCCACAATTGCAACTTCTTCAGAGGGTCTTTTCCAAGCTGCAGCCTTCAGCGGAGGTGGCGCTTAGCAGTGTCAAGTAAATGTCATTGTCTGTTATGCACCAGTTCAAGCGCACCTAAAAACTGAGTGTCATCAGGTGGATATGACATAGGAAGGAGATAGAGGAAAGCACAACCCAGATCTTGCCCTTAAAGGGACAAGTGTTTTTGGACCTATTATCTATTGGTCAAAAGGTGGGGTGAGCAGGTGGTTACACGTGGTGTGAATATTGTTTTTAAGAATCAGCACGCATTCAAAAGTATTTAATTTGTGGTGGAAGAGCACATTCACGTGGCCTTTTTTTATATATATATATATGTACAGTATCCCACAAAAGTGCAAAAGTGAGTACGCCCCTCACATTTTTGTTAATATTTTATTATATCTTTTCATATGACAACACTGAAGAAATTACACTTTGCTACAATATATAGTAGTAAGTGTACAGCTTGTTTAACAGTGTACGACATCACAGAGCTGGTGGATGTTAGAGATCTTGTGCTCCTCCACCTTCCATTTGAAGATGCCCCACAGATGCTTAATAGGGTTTAGGTTTGGAGACATGCTTGGCCAGTCCATCACCTTTACCCTCAGCTTCTTCAGCAAGGCAGTGGTCATCTTGGAGGTGTGTTTGGGGTTGTTATCATGTTGGAATACTGCCCTGCGGCCCAGTCCCCGAAGGGAGGGGATCATGCTCTGCTCCAGTATGTCATAGTACACGTTGGCATTCATGGTTCCCTCAATGAACTGTAGCTCCCCAGTTCCGGAAACACTCATGCAGACACACTTGTATTTGTACTCCTCACCTGGTTGCCTTCACACACGCTTGACACCATCTGAACCAAATAAGTTTATCTTGGTCCCATCAGACCACAGACCATGATTCCAGTGATCCATGTCCTTAGTCTGCTTGTCTTTAGCAAACTGTTTGCAGGATTTCTTGTGCATCATCTTTAGAAGAGGCTTTCTTCTGGGACGACAGCCACGCAGACCAATTTGATGCAGTGTGCAGTGTATGGTCTGAGCACTTACAGACTGATCGCCCCACCCCTTCAACCTCTGCAGCAATGCTGGCAGCACTCATACGTCTATTTCCCAAAGACAACCTCTGGATATGACGCTGAGCACATTCAACAACTCCTTTGGTCGACCATGGCGAGGCCTGTTCTGAGTGGAACCTGTCCTGTTAAACTGCTGTATGGTCTTATGAGCTGCAGCTCAGTTTCAGGGTCTTGGCAATCTTCTTATAGCCTAGGCCATCTTCATGTAGAGCAACAATTCTTTTTTCAGATCCTCAGAGAGTTCTTTGCCATAAGGTGCCATGTTGAACTTCCAGTGACCAGTATGAGAGAGTGAGAGCGATAACACCAAATTTAATACACCTGCTTCCCATTCGCACCTGAGACCTTGTAACACTAATGAGTCACATGACACCGGGGAGGAAAAATGGCTAATTGGGCCCAATTTGGACATTTTCACTTAGTGGTGTACTCACTTTTGTTGCCAGTGGTTTATACATTAATGGCTGTGTGTTGAGTTATTTTGAGGGGACAGCACATTTACACTGTTATACGCTGTACACTCACTACTTTACATTGTAGCAAAGTGTAATTTCTTCAGTGTTGTCACATGAAAAGAAATAATAAAATATTTACAAAAATGTGAGGGGCGTACTCACTTTTGTGAGATACTGCATATGTCATGAAGATCCTGCCAGTAACCAGCGATCCAGGCGCACGGGAACATGGCCACGGGTTCCACTGCGCATGCGCGCGCATTCACGGGTGCGGTCACGCACGGGCACGCGCGCGCGCACTCCCGCTGGTGCCAGGCGGGCTATTTAAACCGGTCTGTCACACTCCATCTCCGCTGTCTGCTCTACAGCGTTCTGTGTGAGTTACCTGATCTGATCTGTGTATCCTGTTATCTGACCCGGCTTCCTGTTTGACCATCCTGCTATCCGCCTGCACCAGACCCTCTTGGCTTGCCTGACCATTCCTCTGCATTACCCCTGGTACCTCTGCTGTCCGACCGCTACCGACCACCGGCTTGTTGACCCTCCGCTGTGTATACCGGCTTCCAGGCTATTACCTGCTGTTGTTCCTGGTTCCAGTCCAGCGTTCCAGTCTGCTACCTACTGCTTGTTCCAGTCCAGCGTTCCAGGCTATCACCTACTGTTGTTCCTGGTTCCAGTCCAGCGTTCCAGTCTGCTACCTACTGCTTGTTCCTGGTTCCAGTCCAGCGTTCCAGTCTGCTACCTACTGCTTGTTCCTGGTTCCAGTCCAGCATTCCAGTCTGCTACCTACTGCTTGTTCCTGGTTCCAGGCCAGCGTTCCAGTCTGCTACCTACTGCTTGTTCCTGGTTCCAGTCCAGCGTTCCAGTCTGCTACCTACTGCTTGTTCCTGGTTCCAGTCCAGTGTTCCAGTCTGCTACCTACTGCTTGTTCCTGGTTCCAGTCCAGCGTTCCAGTCTGCTACCTACTGCTTGTTCCTGGTTCCAGTCCAGTGTTCCAGTCTGCTACCTACTGCTTGCTCCTGGTTCCAGCCCAGCGTTCCAGGCTCCTACCTGCTGTTGTTCCTGGCTCCAGTCCAGCGCTCCACTATCCGGCTTGCTTACCTGTTGGGTTCCTGGTCCTATCTGCATTCCAGTCTCTGTCTTCAGTCTTCTCTTCAGGTTCCTGATTCCAGAGGGTGCCACCACTACTGAACTACCAACAGCTGTTGATCCTGCCAGGCACCCATACCACTCTTCACTCCTGGCCCTCTGTTTCCATTCCAGGGGAACGGGAGTGGAAGCTGTAAGGGAGGTCTTTCCTTGCACTTCAGTCTCACAACCTACCAGGTACATGACAGTAGCAGACAGCCATGTCTGAGCCTGAGCAGGGAACGTCTCCCATGGAGGAACTCTGTGCACACCTGGCAGGATTGACTGAAGCAGTCAAGAATCTACAGCAAGGATACACCAGGCTGAAGGAACGAGTGTTAACCCTGTCTAATCCCATTGGGGTCCAGGGAGCTTCCTCTGCTCCTGCTCCTTCAGTCGGGCCTTCCTCAACAGTGGTCATGCTCCCTCCAGAACCTAAGGTTCTTACACCTGAACGTTTCTTCGGAAATCGCCATAAGTTCAGGGCCTTCCGCAACTCCTGCAAATTATTTTTTGCTCTTCAGCCACGTACCTTTCCCCTGGAGGCTACAAAGATGGGCTACGTAATTTCTCTACTCTCTGGTGACCCCCAAACCTGGGCCCATTGCCTCTTGGAGCAAAAGGACATATCCCTGACCAATCTCTCCACCTTCTTTGACGCACTGGGTCAGTTGTATGATGACCCCCAGCTGCTTGTAACTGCAGAGACGGCTCTGCACACCCTTCAACAGGGTCGCAGAGCAGCAGAGGACTATGTGGCTGAATTCAGGAAGTGGAGTGCGGACACTAATTGGAATGATGCGGCTCTCCGCTATCAGTTTCGGTCGGGACTTTCTGATTCTCTGAAGGATGAATTGGCCAGGGTGGGTACACCACAGACTTTAAATGCTTTAATCGATCTAGCCATCCAGATCGATCAACGCCTACGAGAGAGTAGGTCTGAGAGAGCTATGGGGTCTTCTCGTCCAACTTGGGTTACCCCTAAGGTTCCTCATCACACATCACCACCTACCTCCACGTTTAACTTACCTGAGCCGATGCAATTGGGAGTCCTGCGACCTTCGCTCACCCAAGAGGAACGACAACGTCATCGAGCGAATAATTTGTGCCTGTATTGCGGGGAACCTGGGCACTATGTCAGGAACTGTCCCCTTAAACTCCGTAAGTGTTTATCTCTATCTACTGACTATGTTACACCTCTGGTTAAAAACTGCACTCACCTTGCTCTGCCTC
Source organism: Aquarana catesbeiana (assembly GCF_042186555.1). Taxonomy (NCBI): domain Eukaryota; kingdom Metazoa; phylum Chordata; class Amphibia; order Anura; family Ranidae; genus Aquarana; species Aquarana catesbeiana. Next base: position 72,505,334 of record NC_133334.1, read on the forward strand.
TTCTGCTACAGCTTCCAGGAAAGACCCTGCAAATCACCGCCATTATTGACTCTGGAGCTTGCAGCTGTTTCATAGATTCTCTTTTTGCCACCCAACACCAAATACCTTTGTCGCCTAAAGCCCATGGACTCTCTATCCATCTAGCTGATGGAACCACTATCAAGTCTGGACCTGTTACTCAAGAGACTATCCCAATACCCGTTTCCATTTCCAACGCCCATCAGGAACAGTTACGCCTGGACATTATCGCTTCACCCCTGTTTCCCATAATTCTCGGCATGCCATGGTTACGGGCTCACAATCCGGACATTAATTGGATCACGGGTGAGGTTACCTTCCCCTCTCCTTGTTGCCAACAGTTCTGCAGAACTCAGAATACCCAGGAGAACCCTTCTCTGCTATGCCTAGATATGGATCCTAGTCTACACCCGTCCATTCCTTCTGCCTATCATGACTTTTTAGACGTATTTAGTAAACAGAAGGCAGAGGTGTTACCCCCTCACCGGGCCTATGACTGTCCCATTGAGTTACTTCCCGGTGCTGAAATTCCTTTTGGAAGAATCTTTCCCTTAACTGAAGTGGTACAAGGGGCGTTGAAAGAATACATTGATGAAAACCTTAAAAGAGGCTTCATTCATCCATCCACGTCTCCCGCAGGTGCAGGCATCTTCTTTGTGCAGAAAAAAGATAAAACCCTCAGGCCTTGTGTGGATTACCGCAAATTAAATAAAATCACTGTGAAGAATCGGTACCCTCTCCCCCTAGTACCAGAGCTGTTCCAAATACTGGGGACGGCCACCATATTCACGAAACTTGATCTCCGTGGGGCCTACAATTTAGTTCGTATTAGGGATGGAGACGAATGGAAGACCGCCTTTCGTACCCGCTATGGACATTTTGAGTACCTCGTGATGCCTTTCGGCCTGTGCAATGCCCCTGCTACATTTCAATACTTTATTAATGATGTGTTACGTGACTTTCTAGACCTGTTTGTCATCGTCTATTTAGACGACATATTGATTTTTTCTTGTTCCCTTGAATCCCATCGCAGGCACGTCAGAAGTGTGTTGGGCTGACTTCGACAACACGGTCTATATGCAAAGGCTGAAAAATGTGAATTTGAACAGGAAAGTATTCCATTTTTGGGTTTAGTCATTTCCAGTAAGGGCATTAAGATGGACCCTCAAAAGGTCACTGCAGTCCTAGATTGGACAGTCCCGACAGACAGGAAATTCATTGCGATTCATTGGATTCGCTAATTTTTATCGTAAATTTATTAAAGGGTTTTCAGCCATCATTACACCCATCACACAACTAACCAAACAAGGTACACGCTTCCATTGGTCTGCCGAAGCTCAAAAGGCTTTTGAGACTCTCAAGGGCCTTTTCACCTCCGCCTCTGTACTAAAGCATCCAGATTCCTCTCTGCCATTTATACTAGAAGTAGACACATCTGAAATTGCAGTAGGGGCAGTGTTGTCCCAAAGAAAGGGAACTAAGGCCCTGCTGCATCCTGTGGCCTTCTTTTCTCGTAAATTGTCCACGGCAGAGAGAAATTATGATGTAGGTGACAGAGAGTTGTTGGCAATCAAGTCAGCATTGGAGGAGTGGCGCTATCTGTTGGAGGGTGCCGCTCATCCAGTCTTAATTTTTACAGATCATAAAAACCTGGAGTATTTGAGATCTGCAAAGAGGTTGAAACCACGTCAGGCCAGGTGGGCTCTCTTTTTCTCCAGGTTCTCCTTTCATGTCACTTACCGCCCTGGTTCCAAGAATACCAAACCTGACGCCCTATCTAGAATGTTTCACAAATCCCAAGAGATTTCCCCTCCAGACACCATTCTGTCCCCGGAGAATTTTCTTTTACTTCAGAGAGACCTGCTTTCCCAGATTAAACAGGCTTCCGCAGGATTGGAATCTTCCATTAAAACAGAGCTCCAGGTTAAGGATGGGTTACTGTGGCATGAGAGTAGGATCTTTATACCTGAAACACTATGAGTTTCAGTACTAGAGCTCTGCCACGGTCATGCGCTGGCTGGGCATTTTGGCGTAGCTAAGACCACTGATTTGGTACAGCGTACCTTCTGGTGGCCTCAGCTACGCAAGGATTGTAAAGAGTTTGTAGAGTCCTGTACCACCTGCATTAGGAACAAAGGGCACAAAACAAAGGCATGGGGTCTACTAAAACCCTTGCCTGCCCTGGAAAATGCTCTCTATAGACTTTATTGTAGAATTACCCCCGGCTGGGGGCTTCACCTCAATCTTTGTCATAGTAGACCGGTTGTCGAAGATGGCTCACTTTGTCCCAATGAAGGGCACCCCTTCAGCTATAGAAACAGCACAAGCATTCATTAAAGAGGTCATCAGGCTCCATGGGGTACCAGTTAATATCGTTTCAGATCGAGGGGTACAATTTACCTCTCGATTCTGGAGGGCTTTGTGTGAAACCTTGAACATTGAACTTTCATTTTCATCGGCTTATCATCCCCAGACTAATGGGCAAACAGAAAGAACAAACCAGACCCTTGAACAATATTTGCGCTGTTTTTCTTCTTTTGCCCAAGATGATTGGATTTCTGTTCTGCCATTGGCCGAATTCGCTTATAACAATTCTATTCATTCTGCTATCAAACAGACTCCGTTTTTTGCAAATTATGGTTTCCACCCTTCATTTTTACCTAACTCTCTTCCAGAATGCACAGTACCCGCAGTCCAGGAGAAATTGGATTTCTTCACCTCCAACAACCAAGTTTTACAGGACACCATGACCAGGACCCAGGAGTATAATAAAGCAACCTTCGATAAGAAAAGGCGAGGTGAGCTCTTACTTGCACCTGGGGATCTGGTATGGTTGTCCACAGTAAACCTCAGGTTGGCTTGCCGTTCCAAGAAATTGGGTCCCAAGTTTCTTGCACCGTTTTCTGTTAAGCGGAGAATTAATGAAGTCGCATATGAACTTGAACTCCCGGATTCACTAAAGGTACATCCAGTTTTTCACGTGTCCTTGCTCAAACCATCTATTGCCAACCCATTTCCAGGTCGAAGTACGGATCCTCCTGATCCAATCCTGGTAGATGGGGAGGAGGAATTCGAGGTGGAGGCTATCATGGACCATAGGAAAAGAGGTAACCAGAATCAATTTTTGATAAAATGGAAGGGGTTTGGCCCAGAGGAGAATTCTTGGGAACCAGAAGATAATATTCATGCTGAAGATCTGTTACAAACCTTTAAAAGACCCCACCCAGAGAAATTTTCTCAAAGGGGCATCCGGAGGCTGCCCCTTGGGGGGGGGCAATGTCATGAAGATCCTGCTAGTAACCAGCGATCCAGGTGCACGGGAACACGGCCACGGGTTCCACTGCGCATGCGCACGCATTCACGGGTGCGTTACGCACGGGCACGCGCGCGCGCACTCCCACTGGTGCCAGGCGGGCTATTTAAACCGGTCTGTCACACTCCATCCCCGCTGTCTGCTCTACAGCATTCTGTGTGAGTTACCTGATCTGTGTATCCTGTTATCTGACCCGGCTTCCTGTTTGACCATCCTGCTATCTGCCTGCACCAGACCCTGTTGGCTTGCCTGACCATTCCTCTGCATTACCCCTGGTACCTCTGCTGTCCGGCCGCTACCGACCACCGGCTTGTTGACCCTCCGCTGTGTATACCGGCTTCCAGGCTATTACCTGCTGTTGTTCCTGGTTCCAGTCCAGCGTTCCAGTCTGCTACCTACTGCTTGTTCCAGTCCAGCGTTCCAGGCTATCACCTACTGTTGTTCCTGGTTCCAGTCCAGCGTTCCAGTCTGCTACCTATTGCTTGTTCCTGGTTCCAGTCCAGCATTCCAGTCTGCTACCTACTGCTTGTTCCTGGTTCCAGTCCAGCGTTCCAGTCTGCTACCTACTGCTTGTTCCTGGTTCCAGTCCAGCGTTCCAATCTGCTACCTACTGCTTGTTCCTGGTTCCAGTCCAGCGTTCCAGTCTGCTACCTACTGCTTGTTCCTGGTTCCAGTCCAGCGTTCCAGTCTGCTACCTACTGCTTGTTCCTGGTTCCAGTCCAGCGTTCCAGTCTGCTACCTACTGCTTGTTCCTGGTTCCAGTCCAGCGTTCCAGTCTGCTACCTACTGCTTGTTCCTGGTTCCAGTCCAGCGTTCCAGTCTGCTACCTACTGCTTGTTCCTGGTTCCAGTCCAGTGTTCCAGTCTGCTACCTACTGCTTGTTCCTGGTTCCAGCCCAGCGTTCCAGGCTCCTACCTGCTGTTGTTCCTGGCTCCAGTCCAGCGCTCCACTATCCGGCTTGCTTACCTGTTGGGTTCCTGGTCCTATCTGCATTCCAGTCTCTGTCTTCAGTCTTCTCTTCAGGTTCCTGATTCCAGAGGGTGCCACCACTACTGAACTACCAACAGCTGTTGATCCTGTCAGGCACCCATACCACTCTTCACTCCTGGCCCTCTGTTTCCATTCCAGGGGAACGGGAGTGGGAGCTGTAAGGGAGGTCTTTCCTTGCACTTCAGGCTCACAACCTACCAGGTACGTGACAGCATATATACCCTGTTTCCCCGAAAATAAGACCTAGTGTGATTGTCGGTGATGGCTGCAATATAAGCCCTACCCCCCAAATAAGCCCTACCCTGTTTCCCCGAAAATAAGCCCTACCCTGAAAATAAGACCTACAAGGACTTTAACTAGGGCTTATTTGGGGGGTAGGGCTTATATTGCAGCTATCACCGACAATCATGCTAGGTCTTATTTTCGGGGAAACAGGGTATATATATATATATGAAATGGTTTAATTTTATATATTAGCTGAATGTGAAGATTTTATTGGTTTAATCAACATCTTTACACATAGGTGGAGCGCTGAATCGTTATCAATTGTAAATAGGAAGGAAAAATGATGGCCCCGGACTGAGTGTGCAGCAGCAGAGTGGTGGAATATAAAATGGAAATTCATGACTTGCTGTGTTGTATGTTAATTGAAAATTTTACAGAGAAAATGGTGAAGAAGAATTTGCAATAATTCATCGAAGGAGGTAAAAGGTCCGCTTTAAAGGCTCTTTTTTTTTTTTTTTTT